>NC_083770.1:41454826-41507326 GCF_963514075.1 Conger conger
TGGGGGGGCGCGGGGGGCGCAGGAATGTTCACTCAGCATTCCTTTAGTCGCTAAACGATTCGGTTATCGTCATGGAAACAGAAAGGTGGGGAGAGAAGCTCTGGCCATGACACTGCTCCACCTGGACAGAGTGAGGACAAATCCCACAGAGAGGACGAGGGAGAGGAGAAAGAAGAAACTGTCCGTTCAAGTGTTCAATAGTTTATGTTATATGTTCTTATTGTCATAAGATGCGTCTGGTCATGCCAATAAAGCGTTTTGAATTTGAATTTGAAACAGCCTGACTGCTCAGGACCTGGGGAAAACACAGGCAGCCCCTCACAAGAGCAGGAGAACCCTTCTGAAGTGCGCTTGTGAGAGAGAGAGAGAGAGAGAGAGAGAGAGAGAGAGAGAGAGAGAGAGAGAGGGGAGAGAGAGAGAGAGAGAGAGAGAGAGAGAGAGAGAGAGAGAGAGAGGGAGGGAGGGAGGGAGGGAGAGAGAGAGAGAGAGAGACAGGGAGAGGGAGAGGGAGAGAAAGGGAGAGAGGGAGAGAGAGATAGAGGGAGAGAGGGAGAGAGAGGGAGGGAGAGAGAGAGAGAGAGAGAGGGAGAGGGAGAGGGAGAGAAAGGGAGAGAAGGAGAGAGAGATAGAGGGAGAGAGGGAGAGAGAGGGAGGGAGAGAGAGAGAGAGAGAGAGAGCCGGGGGCGAAACATCTCAGCGCCTCCAGAGTGTGCAGGGCCGGAGCGCAGTGAGAGAGGAGGACGTGTATCCCAAACATTACCTCACCCTGTCCCAACTGCACACTCCCAGAGCACAGCTCTCCTTCTCTTTGTGAGACATCCAACTGTGTCTAGGGAAGGCACGCCGAAACACAATGGCCGCCAGTCGCAGGGAAACGCATGCGACCGATGGAAACTGGCATTAGAAAACAGATGCTTGCGCTAAGTGGACGTCGTCAGAAACAGAGTGAATCACTGCTTGAAGTTTGTGGTTGAAATGTTCCACTACAAAGCGGTTCTCTCTGGCTCAACCCCCCCTCCCCCCCCAGGAGGGACTCGGCAGCTGTTCTGGGTTTTGGAAGCCGTGTTTACCGTGAGCGCCTGCCGGTGGATTGGCTCACTGCGGAGACGTCTGACTAGACACGGCTCGCGCAGACAATAGCTGCTGTGTTCGTGTCTGCGCGTGTGCATCTATGTGTGAGTGTGTGTGTGCTTGTGTGTGTGTGTGTGTATAAAAGTGTGTGAGTGTGTGTGTGCATTTGAAAAGGTGTGTGTGTGTGTGTGTGTGTGCATGTGTGTGTGCATGTGTGAAGGAGTGTGTGAGTGCGTGTGTGTGTCTATGTGTGTGTGTGTGTGTGTGTATATGCGTGTGTGTGTGTAAAGGTGTGTGTGTGTAAAGGTGTGTGTGTGCGTGTGTGTGTAAAGGTGTGTGTGTGAGTGTGTGTGTAAAGGTGTGTGTGTGTGTGTGTGTGTAAAGGTGTGTGTGTGTGTGTAAAGGTGTGTGTGTGTGTAAAGGCGTGTGTGTAAAGGTGTGAGTGTGTGTGTGTTTTGGCACATTATTTCTGCGGTGTGTGACCTCGCGGCTGGGCCGTCTGTTCCGCAGGATTCCGCCGCATGCGTGCAGTAAATGCGCCGCTCGGAGGAATGCGTCACTGCAGCTGCAGACAGGCGGCCATGTTCTGACTCACCGTCTGCCAGAGGACACAGCAGCTGTGTGAGGAAACCCAGTCACCCCACCCAGCCCCCCACTACTGTCTAACCCCTACCCGCCTTCACCCCACCCAGCCCCCCACTACTGTCTAACCCCTACCCGCCTTCACCCCACCCAGCCCCCCACTACTGTCTAACCCCTACCCGCCTTCACCCCACCCAGCCCCCCACTACTGTCTAACCCCTACCCGCCTTCACCCAACCCAGCCCCCCACTACTGTCTAACCCCCACCTCCAGGCACCCCACCCAGCCCCCCACTACTGTCTAACCCCTACCCGCCTTCACCCCACCCAGCCCCCCACTACTGTCTAACCCCTACCCCCCTTCACCCCACCCAGCCCCCCACTACTGTCTAACCCCCACCCCCAGGCACCCCACCCAGCCCCCCACTACTGTCTAACCCTACCCGCCTTCATCCAGAACAGCCCCCAGAACAACCCACCATACCACTACTGTCTAACTCTCCCCCCTCATCCCTGCCCGCAGAACCCCCCCCCCCATCTTATCCCCCATCCAGCCCCCCAAGCTACTGTCTGAACCTCCCTTGACAGACCACCTACCACCTATCACATCCGTTCATGAGACAGACAACACCCATTCCTAAAAACTCAAAGACTCAAACTCACAGTACCCTACATCAGGATTATGACAGACAATCATTGAATAAATAACCAGAGGTGGAAAATCCAGGTTCCACCATTTTGTTCCAACCAAAGGATTTGCTAATTAGCACAATTCTTCAGCCAGGAGGTGGAGCTAATGAGTGAAATCAGCCGGCTGAGTTCATGGGTAGAAGAAACCCATGGCAGGACCTTCACTTTCTGACCCCTGGACTTTCCACCGCTGAAAATTACCTCTGCATTCCTTTAAATGAATCTCCCAAAAGCAGCTCCGTCGACCTGAATCCAACCTCCATTTTGAGTCGTTTGCGGATGCTGATCCAGCAGCAGCTCCAAACTCATATGAAGGGTATAACTTTATCGTGCGTGAGGATAAGAGGCTTCATAAGATGATCTCCAAGACCTCTCTCTTTCTCACAAAAGATAATGTAAGCACTTAAAAGCAGCATTAAGAGTTCCGCAGACAGTTTTGGAATTCGAGGACGTTTTAATGTAGCGTGGGAACCCTGCGAGAGACGGGGATGAGGGGGGCGAAAAACAGCCGCCATTAATCCGATTACGCGCGGAGCGTCTCCGATAAGCCAGGCGGAACCGTCTGGAGCGCCGGGCCTGATCCCGTCCTCCCTCGGAGCTGGGAGACAGCGGCGGCTCGCTCCTGCGCGGGGAAGGCAGCCGCGGGACGAGCCGGGTCTCGTCACTACTCTGCGTTCGGCTGAATTTCATTTATACACCGGCTGATCACATGCAGCTCACCTGGCTTACCGGGGACCCAACCAGCTGCTGATTTTGTCGGAGAAAACAAAAAAAGGAGCAGATCATGTCACTCTCCTGTAGCTCACACACACATACTCACACACGTGCATGCAGACACACACACACACACACACACTTGTTTTGTGGGGACAAAAGTACTGACAGTAACCTGTGGGGACTACCTGTTTCAGACGTGTCACAGAATTGAAAAGAGTCAGTTCACACTCACACTCACGCAGTTGCTGACTGAGGTTGGGGTGTATATTTGACATAATGAGCTCTCATTTCTTGCACGTAATGGGTGACAGGACGGGGGGAAGGCCTGGCCAAGTTCAGTCGCCACAGAGTCCTGTGTGGGCCGTACAGGCGGTCCTGAGAGGCCTGGCACAGGTACCGCCAACTTCCTAAAAATAACCCCTCCTGCCCCGCCCCAGCTTTCAGCCTCTCACTGGTATTCTCATCACCGTGGAAACTCCATCACATTCTCCCTCTCTCTCTCTCTCTCTCTCTCTCTCTCTCTCTCTCTGTCTCTCTCCATTTCTTCATCTCTCCCTCATTATCTCTCTCTCTCTCTCACTGTCTCTCTCCATTTCTTCATCTCTCCCTCATTATCTCTCTCTCTCTCTTCCTCGCATTCTCTATCACTGTTTTTAAGAGACATGATGGAATGGTAGGGGCCACAATGCCATGCAGCTGGTGTTCTGTCCCATTTCCCTCAGTCAGTGTCAGTACAGGGTTACCCGTAGAGTCTGTAGACCAGGTAACAAAAATACATAAACATTCACAACTGTATGTGGCCCTGACACGCCACCAACACACACGCAACAACATTCCATTTAGCCATGACTATATTGGCCAATATACCATGGCCTCGTACGCTCGTATTGCTGTGTTATAGTCGAGTGGTCACAACCCAAAGCCTGGGACCCGCTGCTACAGACACAGCAGCTTCTACACTCCTTCTATCCCCTGTGTTTCTTATCTGCGGGAGCTTCTGCGGCTGAATTACAGTAGAGATCATCCACTACCACACTACCGTACTTGGCCATGCACCTGAATTAAATGCAGCAAAGTGTAAAAGTTACTGTCTAAGTTTTTATTTTAATTGGACATTTATCTACATGTATTCATCTGTTTAAAACCATTCTTTCAACAAATGGCAGATGGGTTCCTCTCCTGAGTCAGGTTCTGGTCAAGGGTTCTGCCTGTTAGCCAGGGAGTTTTTCCTTGCCACTGTTGCCCTTGGCGTACTCTTAGGAACCAGTTTTCCTGTAAAGCTGCTTTGCGACAAAGGCCCTTTGTTAAAAGCGCTATACAAATAAAAATTGATTGATTGATAAGTAGTTTCCATCAAAACTGTGATTGTTAGTACTTTGGTAGTCAGAAAGTTGCCAGTTCGATCCCCCGTCCTGGGAGTGTCAAAGTGTCCCTGAGCAAGAAACTCCCAATTTCTCCTGACGAGCTGATTGGTGCATTGTGTGGCAGCCTTTTGCTGTGGTGTATGTGTGTGTGTGTGTGTGTGTGTGTGTGAATGGCTGAATTTAATTGGATAAAAGCACTATATGAATGCAGTCCATTGAATCATTGAAGCAGCGAGAGAATCGTTCAGCAGCCGGGACCATCAAGGCTCTCAGATTCTTAAATATTTAATCTCGACAAGTTGTAGCTGATCTCCTACATCCACGGCGATTAAACATTTACGAGGCGGCGGACTGATACCGGCCCGGCAGGAGTACGGCGGTGGAACATTCCGGCGAAGCCGCGGCGCACAGACGCGGCGGGGCGCGAGGTCACGGCCAGGTCGTTGCCACGGCGCCCGGCCCGCTGGGGAGCCGTCGCTCCTGTGAAGCGCTTTTAATGTCTTAGCGCCCGTTTGAAGGCCTGTTTCCCTGACAGCACATCTGCTACAGCATGGCAAGAGACTGCCAGGAGTTATGAGGTCTAAAAGAAATTAGAGGGGTGAGAGAGAGAGAGAGAGAGAGAGAGAGAGATAGAGAGAGGAGGTATTCATTGAGCCCGCAGCCCACTTAATAAGCACTCATTGTCCATGAACCGTGAACCATGAACCGTAACGTCAACCTTCAGCTCACTTGAACCCCGTCGAGGACCCTCATTACACTCATACAAAGAACCTGACCTAGCTCAATGGGTCCCGCATCGTCACGGAATCAGGGAAGGAAAGCTATGGGGTCTTGCAGAAAACCTGACAGGATCACTCCAGATTCCAGCATCACTCACTGTTATGATCTTATACCCCCAACAGGCTGCTGACCCTGGGAAACCAAAGAGACCGCATCTGCTTTGCCCCAGCGAGACTCGAACCTGCAGCCGGTCTGCCAGGCTTCCAGAACCACATGCCCTGCTCCACCCTTCCCACAGTTCCAGAGAAGAAACACTCCCCGTCCTGGAGCAGACTGGCCTAACTGATTCCTTTCCCCAGATTCCAGCCAAATTCCATGCTTTGGAATGACCTTCCCAGACTGCATGGGGAACAGAAGCATTTTGGTCAAATCCAGACTCAAAGTTTCCTTCTCCAGGCTCAGAAATCCCAGTCTGTACACACCTGGAGTCAGACTGAGATTTCTGGACAAGAGAGAGCACAGCACTGTGCCTGGGACAGACAGCGGGCACAAAAAACCCTCACTCAGTGACTGACTGACCGATGAATCAATGTCCAATCAGCTGACACATGCTCTACAGTCCCTCCTGATGTCCAATCAGCTGACACATGCTCTACAGTCCCTCTCTACGTGCACCTGGCGGTCGAGCTGCACGTTCACGCCTGTTTTCCGTTCTGGTTCCTCAGTGGTGGAATGACCTGCCTACCACTGTCAGAACAGCAGAATCCCTCCCCCTATTTCGACGCAGACTCAAAACCCACCTTTTCAAACTCTACCTTAGTCCTCCCTCCTGATTTCCCCTGCCCCTCCTTTCTGATATCCCTATCCTTGTCTAACCCCCCCCCCCCCCAAAAAAAATAAAAAAAATTAAAAAAAAACAACTTCTGATGACAACTATGTTTAGAACAGCATTTCCTGTGTATTTTGCTAGTTTCTGGATGTGATGCTCTGACTTATGGTAGAACCTATGCACTTGTAAGTCGCTTTGGATTAAAAGCGTCTGCCAAATGACTAAAATGTAAATGTAAAATGATGTCCAATCAGCTGACACATGCTCTACAGTCCCTCCTGATGTCCAATCAGCTGACAGGTGCTCTACAGTCCCTCCTGATGTCCAATCAGCTGCCCTCAGACACCCGGCCATTTCCACACACCGTCGGCACGGAGACGTGTCTCGTTCCAAAGCAGCCGATCACACAGGAGATATGGAGCTCTGACTGCGCGGGAAAACATCTCTGACACAGAGCACACACACGCACGGGCGTACACACGGATACACATACATGTACACATACACACACACACACACACACACACACACACACACATACACACATATACACACATACACACACACACACACGCACACACACACACACACACACACACACACGCACACGCGTACACACGGATACACGGATACACATACACACACACACACACACACACACACACACGCACGCATGTATGAGCACGCACACACACACGGAGATACACACACGCACATGTACACACACACACACACACACACACACACACACACACACACACACATACACACATACACACATACACACACACACGCACACACACGCACACGCACGTGCGTACACACGGATACACATACACACACACACACACACACACACACACGCACACACACACGCACACACACGCAAGTATGCGCGCGCACACACACACGGAGATACACACACGCACACGTACGCACACAGGCAGACACGCACAGACACAGACACATTTTGTTCCAGACTATTTGCTCAAGGATACACATCAACAAAACTCCCCCCCCCTGTCTGCGACACAAAGAAGCACAATCTAAAATGTTTTTCCTTCATTTTTCTCCCCGAAGCTTGACTTATTTAGCTAACGAGAATGGGTGAAGTTCTTTTTATGATATTTTGAACAGAGCTAGGCATATGCTCGTTTGGGGTACAGGTACCCCTGAGTGTGATGAGTTGAGTGCAATAATGAGCGTGAATCGATTGTTTTAAACATCACATAAAATCGATGAGCTAATGAACCACTCACAAGCACTTCAGACTTTGGCACTCCAATCATAAAGCAACGGATGAAGAAGATGCGCGTAATGTTGAGTGTAAATGGAGTCGATTCAGGTTATCATTGCCTTTCATGACAGAATGAATAAATAAATAATAATAATAATGACAAGGTTGTGTGTGTGTTTGCCCATACATGCACGTGCGTATACTGTGTTGATTCAACATCTGTTCCGGTGAATGAAGTTTTGACGCAGGTTATTATTGCCTTTGATGAGAAAATGTATAAAAATGAAAAAGGTTGGGGGTTGAAGAGGTGAGGCTGAGGGCTGGGATAGCGGGCCTTCTCCCAGGCCTGGGGGGGGGGTTCTCCACCGCCTTCTTTTGCCAGGCCTTCAGCAGCGATAGCATCCTTTTATTTCTCAAGCGCGCTCCAAGAAATCGGCATGAAATTAGCCGGCTGATAAGGAGAGCTCGTCTACGGGAGGTGCAGGGACTCGATTGTGACTCACACCCCGATCAGCGCCCAGCGTACTGTAACCAGGAGTGTGTGTGTGTGGGGGGGGGGGTGGGGGAGGAGGAACTTATGTAGAAAGAGCACGGAATTACCATAAATCAAAGACGGCGGTTATCGTTTTTATATCAGAACTGATTTTGTCATATTTCTACAGCTCAGTCAATCACCCGCTGCCAAACACGTCGCCGCGGTGGGCGTGTGGGGTGGCAGACGCAGAAACAAGCGTCTGGCCATAAGGCTGAAAAAAGAAAATCCTGGAAATGTTTGTCCCTGAAGTGAATTCGATTACAGCTGCCTAGAAGTCCGTAAAATATATTCTCATACCTAACAGGTTTGTACGCGGGAGAACAAAAGCATATTGCTCTTTTAACTCCATTCCCACACCACCACACTCCTGTCAAAAGCAGACATTTCCAACCGCAGGGAGAATTATTTTCTCAGTTCAGCAATAAACAGCAGAACTTTATCCTCAACGTCTCCCCGATTCTGAGGTCATTTTGAACGACGGTGGCATCGTGCGGCTTTCTGCCAGCACTGCTGCAGATGTAAAAAAAATGACAAAAATCCTTCATCTGCATTTTATACTGTCTCAACGCGTATTTGTATTAAACAAGACTGTCAGACCGGCAGATTACGTTCCTGAGGTTTCGATGCATATACCTTTTCGCCTTTTCCCGTTCACTGAGCTGAGCGCGCTCCTTTTGAAGGAAGTGTTTTCGGAAAGGAGGATCCGCGGAGAGCTGTGCATTCTGGGGGGAAGCGGCTTTTGGTAAGAGGTGTCCCGACTCCAGTCGTCTATAAAGGCTTTCAATTAAACTGGGGGGGGGGGGGATAAATATGAGAGCTAATCTCAACGCACGCAGGGGGCCAAAGCCCCAGAAAGTCATGCAATATTCATACACACAAAGCCCATTGAAAGGGGAGATTAGGCTGCGTTTCTGCAGAGGTCGTCTCCACGCAGGCAGGCCCAAAAGCGGCCGGGGGGGAATTCTGTTTCCTTTCATTTTTGGGGAGGGGGGGGGGGCAACGGGTGAGCAGTAAGACAGAAGCACTTCAGCACAGCACTTCTAATACTTCATAGTATTTTAAATGATTATTAGACTGGGGTGGAGGGGAGGAGAGGCTTTGGGGCTCGGACAGGGGCATGCCGTGATGCTCCAAAATTATGGTTCATGAGACGGGCTGCTACATATATATGAATATTTGTATATTAATATGAATGAATAAGCTCAGGGAAGCATACATCATACACTTTCTACACGTTGCGTGTTGGGTGTCAAACACTATTAGGATTTACACATCCTGGCTCAAGCACGGCACCAGTGAAATGCACGTAATAGAGGAGCCTGTGTTTGTATTTGTCTACATGTCAAATGAGGGGACATTACGGGATGTGTGTGTGTGTGTGTGTGTGTGTTTGTCTGTGTGTGTGTGTGTGTGTGTGTGTGTGTGTGTGTGTGTGTGTGCGTGTGTGTGTGTGTGTGTGTGTGCATGTGTGTGCATGTGTGTTTGTGAGAGCTGCTGGTCTGATGAAGATGAGGGAGAGGAAGAGGAAGGGTTTTTTCCAGGTATGGCACTCTCACTTACACACAGACACAAACACACGTATAGAACCAGACATGCGTACACACACACACACACACACACATACGCATACACACACAGACACAGACAGACTTAGAACCAGACACGCACACACACACACACACACACACACACACACACACACACACACACGCACGGACACAAATACAGACATACAGAGCAGTAATTCCCCCCCAGGGAGTCTGAGGATAGGAAAGGGGGGGGGGGGGGCTCCCCAATTGGTGTAAGAGGGGGGGCTCCCCAATTGCCCCCACTTAAGACACAAAGAGTGGGGTGGCTCGTACTTACACTTTGGGTAATTACAGCAAACTCCCCCCTTCCCCCTTGAGCTCCAAATCAGCCAATTACTGCCAAATTTCAGCCCCATCTGGGGCGACCTACAGACTGATACCCCCCTGTCCCCCACCCTGACAGGAAATCTGCGCAGACCCAGGGGGGAGGGGGTCTGATTAATGGAGACAAATTAAACCCCCTCCACCCGACCCCACCCAAACAGTTTCTCAAAATGTCAGGGGCAGATTTTGTCAAGCTGGTGTGCTTTGGGGTAGGATATGAGGGTTTGAGAAATGACGGGGAGAATGTTCAAAGGAGCTAAAACCCTTTAGATGCCAGCAAAATCCTGGAAGAATGCTGTCAGTTTAAAAAAGAGTCATCTATTCTCAGCAATACGCACGACAGTTATTTCATAAAATTAAACGCAATGGTTAGTCATGTTCTTCATTGAACAAACTGTACAGGGGGTTGGACAGATGTCAGGAATTCATCCTAAATCCACTGACAAATTATAATAGAAGCGGATTATGATGTTAAAATTTTTATTTTAAGTAACTACATTAATAGAAGATATGCACTCCCACGCTTAAAAACTCCTGACATTCCTAGGCTCCCTGCAATAATAACTATGCAGATATTGTTTTAAATCTGTACTCGCATTGTTCACCTGTTATTTTAATGTGTTTATGTTTTTCATGATTTTTCTGTAATTATTTTCTATTTTCATATTTTTGCGATCTTGTTTTACCTCTATACACTCAGTGGGCACTTTATCGGGTATTTATTAGACTTATTTTTTATACTTAAGTCTTCTAGCCTATCCACTAAGAGTAATGGTGCGTTGTGTGTTCAGAGATGCTCTTCTGCATACCACTGTTGTAATGTGTGGTTATTTGCGTCACTGTCACCTTCCTGCCAGCTTTGACCAGTCTGGCCCTCCTCCTCTGACGTCTCTCTTTAACAAGGTCTAAACTGTCTGCAGAACAGCTGAACAGCTGAACAGCTGCTCACTGGATGTTTTTTTTTTTACTCATTCTGAGTAAACTCTAGAGACTGTGGTGCTTGAAAATCCCAGGAGATCAGAAGTTTGTGAGATACTCAAACCATCCTGCCTGGCACCAACAATCACTCCACGATCAAAGTCACATTTGTTCCACATTCTGATGGTTGATGCAATGATTTTGTGCATTGCACTGCTGACACACGATTGGCTGATTACATAATCGTGTGAATAAGTAGGTGTTCAGGGGTTCCTAATAAACTGCTCATAGAGTGTATATAGTACTTTCAAAATAGCCAACAGCGTTCATCCGTAAAATTCTGGCTACAATAATCCTCTATAATGAGACTCGAACATCAGCACAAGGTCTTTTCTCTCCAAAGTCGGCATATTCGCTTTCATCACGTACTTAGTTTTTCGTGAGATACCAGTCTCCCCCACAGAGGGAGATGTGCGCAGAACTACACTCTACAAGTCAACTTATTTTCCTGTAAGTTCTCGGATGAACTCGGATCGACTCGCAGGGCTTGCAAGTTCGCTCCGCTGTCACAGGAATGTGAGCGGGTTTGAAGCGGAACTCGAGGAACGGCACAATTTGCAGGCGCAGCGGGGAACATCTGGGCGTGTCACCCGCAGCCAGGGGAGATGAGACGCACCGATCAGATCAACGCTCAGAAAATGTCTGATAAACCCGCTCTGACTCCTCCGCCTCCGTCCAGACGAGAGATACGGAGCTCACAGGGCAGCCACTCGCTCTCTGTGACATTTTAGGCCCGTCCACACCAAGAACCGGAACTATATACCTATATACTGGAACTATATACCCATAACTATAGCCATAACCACGTGAGCCTCCACGCTGATGAACGATAACGTTCTGTACGTGGTCTCTCAGCTACATCATCCGCCATTTTGACCGTGACGCCCTGTAAATTCGGATGGATTTTGATTGGGCTGTCAGTGTTTCTATTTTTCAAGTAGCGGGAAAGAAATCGCTCTGAAGGTGATCCCAACGATAGAGTTTGTTCTTATAGGTGCAAACTCCACCATCCACTTCGGTTAGAACCATTTGTAAAATTATATAGTTACACATTATATTTACATTACATTAATGGCATTTGGCAGACGCTCTCATTCAGAGCAATGTACAGTTGATTAGACTAACCAGGAGACAATCCTCCCCTGGAGCAATGTAGGGTTTAAGGGCCTTGCTCAAGGGCCCAACGGCTGTGCGGATCTGATTGTGGCTACACCGGGCATCGAACCACCGACATTGTGGGTCCCAGTCATGTACCATAGAGAGGATGAGGCTGACAGGACAAGGAAATGTTGTGATTCACTGTAAAAAGTGGGATTCTTAGAGGCAGGTAGGCAGGAAGCCAACACATCAAAGATCAATTTTCACTCAGAACTGAAAAGACCAAAGTTAAAAATCAATGGCGGGACCAAAACTTCCAAATTTCAGCCCCATCTGGGGCGACCTGCAGACTGATACCCCCCTGTCCCCCACCCTTACAGGAAATCTGCGCAGACCCAGGGGGGAGGGGGTCTGATTAATGGAGACAAATTAAACCCCCTCCACCCGACCCCACCCCAACAGCTTCTCAAAATGTCAGGGGCAGATTTTGTCAAGCTGGTGTGCTTTGGGGTAGAATGTGAGGGTTTGAGAAATGAGAGCGGGGAGAACGTTCAAAGGAGCTAAAACCCTTTAGATGCCAGCAAAATCCTGGAAGAATGCTGTCAGTTTAAAAAAGAGTCATCTATTCTCAGCAATACGCACGACAGTTATTTCATAAAATTAAACGCAATGGTTAGTCATGTTCTTCATTGAACAAACTGTACAGGGGGTTGGACAGATGTCAGGAATTCATCCTAAATCCACTGACAAATTATAATAGAGGCGGATTATGATGTTAAAATTTTTATTTTAAGTAACTACATTAATAGAAGATATGCACTCCCACGCTTAAAAACTCCTGACATTCCTAGGCTCCCTGCAATAATAACTATGCAGATATTGTTTTAAATCTGTACTCGCATTGTTCACCTGTTCACATAATGTGTTTATGTTTTTCATGTTTTTTTCTGTCATTATTTTCTATTTTCATATTTTTGCGATCTTGTTTTACCTCTATACACTCAGTGAGCACTTTATCGGGTATTATTAGACTTATTTTTTAAACTTAAGTCTTCTAGCCTATCCACTAAGAGTAATGGTGCGTTGTGTGTTCAGAGATGCTCTTCTGCATACCACTGTTGTAATGTGTGGTTATTTGTGTCACTGTCACCTTCCTGCCAGCTTTGACCAGTCTGGCCCTTCTCAGTCTCCAGCCCTTCTTCTCCTTCTCCACGTCTCTCTTTAACAAGGTCTAAACTGTCTGCAGAACAGCCGAACAGCTGCTCACTGGGATGTTTTTTTTTTTTACTCATTCTGAGTAAACTCTAGAGACTGTGGTGCGTGAAAATCCCAGGAGATCAGAAGTTTGTGAGATACTCAAACCACCCTGCCTGGCACCAACAATCACTCCACAATCAAAGTCACATTTGTTCCACATTCTGATGGTTGATGCAATGATTTTGTGCATTGCACTGCTGCCACACGATTGGCCGATTACATAATCGTGTGAATAAGTAGGTGTTCAGGGGTTCCTAATAAACTGCTCATAGAGTGTATATAGTACTTTCAAAATAGCCAACAGCGTTCATCCGTAAAATTCTGGCTACAATAATCCTCTATTATGAGACTCGAACATCAGCACAAGGTCTTTTCTCTCCAAAGTCGGCATATTCGGTTTCCTCACGTATGTAGTTTTTTGTGAGATACCGGTCTCCCCCAGAGAGGGAGATGTGCGCAGAACTACAAAAAGTCAACTTATTTTCCTGTAAGTTCTCGGATGAACTCGGATCGACTCGCAGGGCTTGCAAGTTCGCTCCGCTGTCACAGGGATGTGAGCGGGTTTGAAGCGGAACTCGAGGAACGGCACAATTTGCAGGCGCAGCGGGGAACATCTGGGCGTGTCACCCGCAGCCAGGGGAGATGAGACGCACCGATCAGATCAACGCTCAGAAAATGTCTGATAAACCCGCTCTGACTCCTCCGCCTCCGTCCAGACGAGAGATACGGAGCGCACAGGGCAGCCACTCGCTCTCTGCGACATTTTAGGCCCGGCCACACCAAGAACCGGAACTATATACCTATATACTGGAACTATATACCCATAACTATAGCCATAACCACGTGAGCCTCCACGCTGACGAACGATAACGTTCTGCACGTGGTCTCTCAGCTACGACATCCACCATTTTGACCGTGACGCCCTGTAAATTCGGATGGATTTTGATTGGGCTGTCAGTGTTTCTATTTTTCAAGCAGCGGGAAAGAAATCGCTCTGAAGGTGATCCCAACGATAGAGTTCGTTCTTATAGTTGCGGTGCGAACTCCACCATCCACTTCGGTTACACATTATATTTACATTACATTAATGGCATTTGGCAGATGCTCTCATCCAGGGCAATGTACAGTTGATTAGACTAACCAGGAGACAATCCTCCCCTGGAGCAATGTAGGGTTTAAGGGGCCTTGCTCAAGGGCCCAACGGCTGTACGGATCTGATTGTGGCTACACCGGGCATCGAACCACCGACATTGTGGGTCCCAGTCATGTACCATAGAGAGGATGAGGCTGACAGGACAAGGAAATGTTGTGATTCACTGTAAAAAGTGGGATTCTTAGAGGCAGGTAGGCAGGAAGCCAACACATCAAAGATCAATTTTCACTCAGAACTGAAAAGACCAAAGTTAAAAATCAATGGCGGAACCAAAACTCTCTTTTATTTGAGTCTCCCCGGGTCTGAAGGAAGAGGAAGAGAGTGAGGTTTTACTCAAACAAATTCCATCCCGAGGGATCATGGAGGAGACGGAGGAGAAGAGACTGACCATCTGTTTGCAATTAGAGTTTCTATGGTCTTTACTCTGGAGTGAGCTTCCCCAGTGAGCGTGTGAGCTGTGCAGAGCCAGGCCTGTTCCCCAGGCCTGCAGCCTCGAAACCAGCATCCACCTGTCCTGCCGGGTCACTGTGTACTGCCAAAGAGCGAAGGCTGAGGCCCCTCTCACATCACATTTACATTTACATTACAGTTATTTAGCTGACGCTTTTATCCAAAGTGACTTAAAGTTGATTAGACTAATCAGGGGCCAATTCCCCCTGGAGCAATGTGGGGTTAAGGGCCTTGCTCAAGGGCCCAACAGCTGCACTTAGCCACTGAGATACAGCGAGAGTGGTGAGATTCATTGATGTACGATACATTTTATATTTATTGACGTATTATTGCGTTGTTAAAGTGACATTGTTCGAGCGGTAAATTGACAATGACTTTGTGAAACCAATGAAAGATCCTTTACATTCCAGTTCAGTTCTCCACCCATCACACTACACTGACGCGGTCTCTCGCTCAGAACTGTCACGGGCGGGGAGAGCATCGGCGTCTTTCCCCTGCATGAGCGGCAGTGCGACACGAACAGCGCGCTAAATAAAGGCTCCGATTCAGAGACGGCGTTCCGGTCCCGCCCCGCCCCTCCTCCGGGATACGGGAGAGCGTTCCCGGCATCTCCCCCCGGGGAGCGGTTAAAATATCATTCCACAGGCCCGGAAAACCATCCGTCGTAATTAGATTATACAAAGATGGGGAGAGAGAGAGAGAGAGAGAGAGAGAGAGAGAGGGAAAATCTGCTGTAATTAACTCCAACAGTCGTCTAATCAGGTTTCCCCGGAAAACCAATCCTGCTCCAGCCCCTCTTCAAAAATAAAAAAACCCAAGGGACCCGCCCCCCCCCACCCCCCATCACTTAAATAAAAGGAGCGCAGCACTCAAACAAGATAATCCGACACTAATTTCACAAACAGGAAGGTGCTTTAGATACATTTTGATTGAAGCTAATAAACGAGCGCATCGGTGGCTAATGAACGATGTGAAATATGCAGCCAGCTCGCACTGCACACGCATACCGTCTCGTGAGTTTCTTTTTTTCTCTCATTTGCATCGGACTCATTACAAGGAGGAGAATAAAGTGGGAATCAGCGCCATTCAGACAGGGGGATACTTCTGAAAACAGGGGCGGAGATGAAAGCTGAAGCTGAACGCGTGGGGCTGAACGTGTGGAGCTGAACACACAGAGCTGAACTCACGGAGCTGAACTCACGGAGCTGAACTCACAGAGCTGAACGTGCAGAGCTGAACTCACGGAGCTGAACTCACGGAGCTGAACTCACAGAGCTGAAACAGAATGTGAACAGGCCATGCTGAGGGCATGTTGTGAACATTGCGGTGTTCAACACCCTGCTGAAAGAAACAGCTCAATCTAAGTTTTGAAACAGCTAGTAGCTGGTTGAACAGTTCAGACCAGCTCCATGCTCAACATGGTTTAGCTGGATGACCAGTTCAGACCAGCTCCCAGCTTGACATGGTTTAGCTGGATGACCAGTTTGGACCAGCTCCCAGCTCGACATGGTTTGTCCAGCTCAAGCTATGTTTTGAAACAAGCAACCAGCTACCATCTCAGACAAGCTACCAGCACTAGCTGGTTGACCTGCTCATGCCATAGCTGGATTTCACAGATTTGTCCAAACAAAACAGTAAGCTGCATAATTCGCTCAGGCTAACAGTGTCTGTTAAACAGCTAAATATAAACGATCCTGACAACCACAAGAACACCCACGTCCCACCGGTTTACACGAATTCAAAAAAGCGGGACGTTTTCAGGTGCTTGGAGGAGACTCGGGGGAGAATTTCACGGCTGAAGTATCCGTGCGCTTGGCACAGTAACGCGCCGCTACAGGAGAAATAGCGCCGGTGATTGCCACAGCGCTGCCAGCTCCCCGCTGCTGACGAAGCGCGCCTCGCTAATTCAATTGTTCTGCGATTAGCGGCGTGATCAGCGAGGTGAGTCTCGGTCGTCGGCCCGCCAGTTTTCGGACGACGACTGCCCCTCGGGGAACGTCCTGAGCCTGGCGGAGTGCCGGTGCGTGGAAATTCGGCGGAAACACCTGCTCCCGCTCACCGCAGCCTGGCCCCGCCCCCCCCTTCAGAGTCACGCCTGTTTTTTAAAGGGCCGGAACGCCGCTTATTTTTCCCCCATCGCCCAGTCTGGAACGCCCACTCAATCCGGACTCACCAGTAAGGGGTCGCTGTTGAGCAGCCGGGCGAATCAGGGCCCACCGACAATTCACAAGCCAGCCAGCGTTCTTTACCCAACCAGCCAATCACGGCCAACCAACAATTCCGAAACCAGAATTCTTGACCCTGCTAGCCAGTCGGGGTGCCTGACAGCAGTCGAACCCGAGCAGGTTCTCTGGCGCAGCAGAAGGAGTAGCGACCAGCCTGCTCCTCTTTCTTGCCTGCTCCGGACCTCCTGGGGAGCGAGGGGGGTCTCGGGGGCGGGGGTGGGGGGGTCCAGTATACGCGGCCCATCTGGACAGACAGCTGGCCAAGGGGCGGAGCCTGCCAGGCACAGGTGCGTCTCCACGGTAACTGCTTCTCCACCGAACACTGAACTCAGAGGTGTGTGTGTGTGTGTGTGTGTGTGTGTGCGGGTTGAGCCCTGCCGTCTGGTTTCATTAGCAGGGGGAGTCAGCCGTAGCCTCCACATCCAAACCAGCGACTCCCAGACCTGCTTCACACTGACTGACCGACCACCTGACAAACTAACCCAGATCCATAAAGATTTGTGGAGATTTTTTGGGCCCTTTTTTCTAACATTCCTCGATCCTGCCCTGAAACTGCCACCGCTACCCCAGCTGATGTTACCCTCTAATACACCTCCCCCATCACATGCTTATTCTCTTTCTTCCTCCCCTCTGCGTCACTCCCCCTCTCCCTCTCCCTCTCATTTATAATCACCCATCAACACAATGGACACTTTCTGCAGAGGGATTCAAAAAAAGAAAAGAAAGACAGAAAATGACCCAATTTGGGTGGAAAACTAGAAACGATTCCGCACAGCGTTCTTAAATGGCGGGAATCACACTGATGGAGACAGGGAAATTACGGAAGACGACAAAATGGGGCTCAATAAGAAGAAACATGCAGCGGAAAAACAGGGCAGCCACTTTACGGTCTGACAGCCGATATTGGTCTGCTGACAACAGGATTACATTTTTCAGGCCCTGGCGTTAAAAAGAAAACTTGAATCGCCACAAAAATAGCCTCCCCCCCAACTCCCACTTAACCCGTTAATGTGTGAGATGACAAAATATGGGTTTGGAATGCTCTTAACTGAACACTCTAATGCTGATGATGTCACAAGCAATGCTGGTGACTGAAAGCACTGGAGTTCTAGAACATGGACTTCAAAAAACATTCTCTTCAAAGGGTTTCAAACAAGCCCCCCACTGCCCTTTCCTCCTACCTTACCCCATTCAGGGGTAAATAGAGTCATAGGTTCAGGCATGGTCATCTGCACCAGGGAAACCTCCCAGAAATACAATGAGAGTGGAGGTAAATTTTTGTTCTGGGATCAAATTTCCCAGACGTACCCTGAAAGTAGAGTAATGTTCTCTCTGGGTACAAATTTTTACAAGCAAAAAAGGTACAAATTTGTTATATATTGCTGGCTAGGGGTGCAATTTCATGCTCCTATAGGGTACAGCCCAAGTGACAAGCATTTGTACCTTTTAAGGCACTTTTCACAGCTTCATTATTTCACAGCTCATAGACCCACACCACTGTCTTTCTCTCGTTTAACCGCTCAGCTCATCTCGCGTTTCCCGCGATGATGAGGTAGGATCACACTGAACGTCGCTAATCATGCGAGTAATTTCACACCTGAAGACCGAACACAAACATCATAAATCGTGACCTGGTGGTTTGTTCCTTCTTGCGACCGCTCCTCTTTAAACAGTGATCAGCTGTAGGTGGATGATGTGGAATCGCTTGTGTTACAGCAGTCGTAGCGTATCGCGGCGTAGCTTATCGTAACATATCACAGTGTAGCGTAGCGTAGCATAGCGTGCGCCATGCTAATGCGCTCATTGAGGCTTACAGGGCGGATTACACACCCAGGCAGGTGTTTGAGGTGCTAAATGCCCTCTTACCTGGCAGTAAAGGCTGCGGCCTGAAATCAAGCGGAACATAAAAACTACAGCCATCTTGCAGTGCGTGTATTTTACCCAGAATGCAATGTGGGTATAATCGGCATTCAGTATTTACCTTTCTGGAAGGCAGGCCGGCACTGCAGCCACCTTATGGGATTTAAGGCCTCCACTGGACCACTGAACAGGATTCCTCTTCTGCAAAAACTGTGTCATAAAGAGACCTCTGGATTCTGGTCAACACTAACAAGGACTCAGAGAGAGGAGGTGCGGGAGATTTTCCCCCAGCCATGGAATACATGATAAGCTTTATTGTTTGTCTCAGAGAAGCAGACACAATGTCTGCCTAAGTCTGTCGGACTCTCTCTCTTCTGCTTGCTCCCTCCCTCCCTCTCTTCCTCTCTCTCTCCCTCCCTCTCCCTTACCACCTCCAAAGCCATCATTTTCACAGCTCTTCTACAAGACAAGACGGCAGTGCAATTTATTTGCATTGTCACTGGGAGAGGAGGGTAGGGGGAAGAATTAGGGCGTCGCGCACATTTGTATGTATAAAGCTGACAGGTTCCAGCTTTAATAACTGACCTCTGCAGCGCTCCAATTAAACTGCGGAGCAGATTCCCCAGCCGGGGCGGAAGGGTCCTTCCTGCCGCGTAAATATCCAAACAGCGACCCGCTAAAGGCCTTGCAGAAGCGGGGAGGGGTTAGCCTGTAACGCAGGACGAGGAAAGAGAGCGACACCCCTGCTCTCTCCTCAACTCCGCCGCCATGCGGCACTCGATAAGGGCGGGCGGACATTTCATCATTTTCTCACGGGTTACGATGGCGGGAGCTTTGCGAGCTTTCCGCAAGACCTCTCCCACCTCACGGATTCAAGCCGATCGTTCCAGATCCTGTCGGATCGGGACGGAACGGTATCTCACACCTCGCGAGCAGCCAAGTAAGACCTAACGTTTTTCTTATGATTCGGTCCCGATGTACCCACCTTTAGCCCTCAGGGTTCTGATCTGAACACTGTAATGTTCTAATGAACAGTCTAGAACACTGACTTTGAATTTTGAATTAACAAAAAAATCCAGAAAGAATAAAGCCCTGACTCATCAAAGGGACTGAAGAACAAGTGAATAATCAAAGTGCCTGAGGTGGAGACAAAAGAGAGGGAAAAAAGAAGAACTGCATCTGTTACCTGCTTTTAATCTGTGAGGGAGAGGGAGACACTTTCATAAGAAGAAGAAAGCAGAGCGAGAGAGAGAGAGAGAGAGAGAGAGAGAGAGACAGAGAGAGACAGAGAGAGAGAGCGAGAGAGAGAGAGAGCGTGGGGCAGTTGGCCCAGCAGTTACAGGCTCTTTCAGCAGTACCTGGCCTCACGGTGGGGCAGGATTTGATTAGTTTGACTCCCCGACACAAACCTGCCCCCCCTGCCTCACCTCCCATCAGCCACTGCAGGTACTCTGCACTTACCGGGTGTGAGTGTGAGTGTGAGTAGTGTGAAGTCCTACTTTTTCCCGAGTTCTGCACTAAGTATACTCAGTCGAGAAGTCTCTCAGACATGGGGGGGGGGGAGGTTATGCGGGGGGTGGTATGTCCCTCTGAGCCACACGGTCACTCCCTGTCTCACACACACACGCACACACACGAGGGGGTATGTCACACACACACACAAGGGGGTATGTCACACACACACACACACACACACACGCACACACACAAGGGGGTATGTCACACACACACACACACACACGAGGGGGTATGTCACACACACACACACACGAGGGAGTATGTCACACACACACACACACACACACAAGGGGGATGCCACACACACACACACACGAGGGGGTATGTCACACACACACACACACACAAGGGGGATGCCACACACACACACACACACACGAGGGAGTATGTCACACACACACACACACGAGGGGGTATGTCACACACACACACACACGAGGGGGTATGTCACACACACACACACACACACACACGAGGGAGTATGTCACACACACATGAGGGGGTATGTCACACACACACACACACACACACAAGGGAGTATGTCACACACACACACACGAGGGGGTATGTCACACACACACACACACGAGGGAGTATGCCACACGCACACACACAAGGGGGTATGTCACACACACACACACACACACACACACGAGGGAGTATGTCACACACACACACACGAGGGGGTATGTCACACACACACACACAAGGGGGTATGTCACACACACACACACACACACACACACGAGGGGGTATGTCACACACACACACACACGAGGGGGTATGTCACACACACACACACACACACACACACAAGGGGGTATGTCACACACACACACACACACACACACACACACGAGGGAGTATGCCACACGCACACACACACGAGGGGGTATGTCACACACACACACACACGAGGGGGTATGTCACACACACACACACACACACACACAAGGGGGTATGTCACACACACACACACACACACACGAGGGGGTATGTCACACACACACACACACACGAGGGGGTATGTCACACACACACACACACACACACACGAGGGGGTATGTCACACACACACACACACACGAGGGGGTATGTCACACACACACACACACACACACACACACACACACACGAGGGGGTATGTCACACACACACACACACACACACACACGAGGGGGTATGTCACACACACACACACACACACGAGGGGGTATGTCACACACACACACACACACAAGGGGGTATGTCACACACACACACACACACACACACGAGGGGGTATGTCACACACACACACACACACAAGGGGGTGTGTCACACACACACACACACACGAGGGGGTATGTCACACACACACACACACACACACGAGGGGGTATGTCACACACACACACACACACACACACGAGGGGGTATGTCACACACACACACACACAAGGGGGTATGTCACACACACACACACACACACGAGGGGGTATGTCACACACACACACACACACACAAGGGGGTATGTCACACACACACACACACACACACACGAGGGGGTATGTCACACACACACACACACACAAGGGGGTGTGTCACACACACACACACACACACACACACAAGGGGGTATGTCACACACACACACACACACGAGGGGGTATGTCACACACACACACACACACACACACACGAGGGGGTATGTCACACACACACACACACACATGAGGGGGTATGTCACACACACACACACACACACACACACACACGAGGGGGTATGTCACACACACTACAAAGCCCTAGCGGGGGCCGCTAGCCCACTGTGCGTCAGCAGCGCAGCACAGAATAAACATCTTTGTTTTTTCACTTCTTTTTTCCTTTCATCTGCTCTCCTGCCCTTAAAAACACTTCACAACAAATTCAAAGGAGTCTAAGACACATAAGTCTCCTTTGAACACTGTAATGCGGTGAACAACACAAAGCAAACAGAGACATTTGGAAATGAGCAGACGAATATAAACCAAGATAATCACTCTCACGACTTAACGGGGTTACCCAACGACTGTATTCTGAATAGTTTGTCTGGAAAGTATTTACAGATCAAGACTGCAAACAAACCACAAACAAACCGCATTAACAATGCAGAATATTACACCTGGAGGCATGTGATGAATAATTTAGAAAGAGGCAGAAATCTCAGCAATTTATATTGGTTCCTGACAACCAATTAAGACAGCTTCGTCAGTGAAATTAACAAAATAAATCAGAAAAGTTTGTGGGGGAATGGTAAATGAGCGTAATTTGGATGAATAAATCAGTTTTGATTGATAGATCTCCATGGTAATTATGAGGCTCTCTGAATAAAGACCTAGCCATCTGCGGTAACTCCAACGCCAGTCACAGAATAATGCGCCACTTTTAAGCAAAGTATTTTATTGACTGACACAGGCCCAATATTGTGATTACTGTTCATCGATGAAACTGTTCCATTGACCCTGTGCAATAAAAAGACCAAAGTACAAACCATCAAAGGTTTTTGCCACTGAGCTTGATCTGCAGTCCATGAATCTGGCCTGGATTGATTGCTTTTCCTCATTTAAAAATCGCATTGTGGATTTAAACTGGCATCACCTCAGGCAGTCACCATGGCACTGATGTTTCATTTTGGGGTACTGAGACGTTCATAACAGATGATTTACAGCACCACAGACGGCTGGACCGTGGAGAACTGATCTCACTCTCCCGCACCCTTTCTTGCTTCTGCAAATCTCATTACATGTTTTTTCTTCTGTAAATCAGTCTTGTGAGATTTCTCACCTCAGTAAATCAGTCTCATAAGATTTCTCACCTCTGTAAATCAGTGTCATGAGATTTTCCCCTTATGTAAATCATGGTCTCATAAAAGTAATCACTTACCAGGGCTTGGGATTAAATACATTGAATAAAATTCAGTCCATTCAACTGAAATTCAATTATTTTACTTAAAAATAGACATGATGCGATCACAGTGATTCTCCAGTCGAGGAATCGTATTTAAATTAATCTCCTGAAATGGCCGAAGAGCCCCTCCGTCCTTCCCCAAACGGGCGTGGCGGACCCCCCGACCTGCGTTAGCGCTGTCACACCGCTCCAACGTGGGGGAAATTCTGCTCTAATTAACTTCATTTCCGACAACGTTATGGAGCCGTATTAATTTCAAAACCACCAGGAGCTTTCCCGAGCGATTTTCGGTCCGATGTTAAAAGCGAATGCAGCAGTCGAGTGAAAATTACAACCCCGTAATTAATAATATATAATTACAACGGCTATGGCAAAATCACTCTCACTTCACAGCGTGGCCTGGTGATTATAGCGCTTCAGCAGAACAGAGATTCCGTTTCCAACACTCCGAGATTTCACAATTTTCAACGCGGCGATTTGTTTGTCACGCAAACAGTATCTCATATTCATGCACTGTACAATTGTATCAAAATACATTTTTAAATCAATGACTACGTGATTCTGCAAAGAGTGTAAACGTTTTCCTGTCATGCGGATGAAACGTTTTGTTTAACGTATTTAAAATGTGTTGTCGCTTATTTTTACTCAGTAGTTCTAATATTTTAACATTTAAATTTAAATATCAAACGGCTTTTCAAAGTTGTGAAATGTAAAACGGTAACCGGGGAGCGTGCACATCTGGCAGTAATCTTCGCTCAGGTGCTGTAAAGAAGTAAACATGAACCTCTCACACACGGAGATTAATTGCGAGTCTCTTTAATCATACCATCATCATTAATTAAAGAGGCTTGTGACCAATCACGGTGTGCCAATGTTTTATTCATCCAATGAAATGTGCAGAAATAATACTGGTTAGACTGCGACTGGTACTAATATATCTGGGTTAAATTTAACCTGGAGTGCCATTTTATGAGTGTGTTCTCCATGCATGAGTGTACCACCTCAGGAAATGATATTCTTTGCCATCGGAAAGGGTAAACAGTAGAATTCATTGCTGTAGCACACGAACACCAAACATACATACACACAGTGACCCAGATTGGGAGAGTCATTTGTGTCTCGGAATGTCCCCAAATGACATAATCTTCATCCAAAACTTTCACAGGTCTGTTGTGTGTTAATTTCCCAAGGGAGCTGAAATGTTTGTGTGTTTTTCCCCTGAAGGTGAGAGGTGTGCAGGTATGGGATGTTCTGCAGGCGGGGAAGTGGAATAGAGAGTGTGTGTGTGCGTGTGAGTGTGAGTGTGTGTGTGTGTGTGTGTGTGAGTGTGAGTGTGAGTGAGTGAGTGTGAGTGTGAGTGTGAGTGTGAGTGTGAGTGTGAGTGTGAGTGTGCGTGTGAGTGTGCGTATGAGTGTGAGTGTGCGTGTGAGTGTGTGTGTGTGTGTGTGTGAGTGGGGGAGGGGTGTTATCTTCTGTGCCCTTCAGAAGCCCTTCTCCTCTCCTCTCTCTGGCTCTCCCTCCCTCTCTCTCTCACCTCTTTTATTCACACACTCACCCTCTTCACTCACCTTTCTCCCCCTTTGTTTTCTCCTTCCTCACTCTCCCTTTTATTATGATGTTCTGCGGAAGCCAAAGTTTGTGTGTATGTGTGTGTGTGTGTGTGTGTGTGTGTGTGTGTGTGTGTGTATGTGTGTGTGTGTGTGTTTTCTGCACTGCTGAATGGGTAGAGCATAGGGAGGACACTGATCTTCTTCCACTCTCTCTCTCTCACACACACAGACACGCGCACTTTGTGACAACAAAAAAATGCAGTTCAACTGGAAGAATGCCTGGTGCTAGTGAACAATTGAAGGTGTGAGTTTAAAAGAGAGAGATTCGGATGGAAAGGGGAAATGGAAGATGAACTTTTGATTTGAAAAATAAATTCCCCCAGCGACCTGCGCTGACCTGCGCTGACTGCGCCCTCGGTGAGAACGTGCCAGAGCCCGGCACTCACAGCCGAACTCTCCCTCGCTCCTCACAGGAAGTGTGCTCTGCTGAAATTGTTATTTTCTCTAAAATCCTCAGGGAACTTCCTGCGTAAATATAAACATTCTGCAGGTCCCTGCCATCCTGAAATACTGCCTGAAAAAAGGCAGACAGAGCCAAACACACACACACACACACACAAACACGTGCTCACATGCAAACATACACACGGGCACACACACACACACACACACACACAAACACGTGCACACGGGCAAACATACACGCATGGGCACACACACACACACACACTGCAACAGACACTTTAAAATGAAGTAAATGCAATTATCTGGGGAAACAATGATGCCCCAGGAATCGTCAAATTAACGACCCTCATACACTCAGCTATAAAACACCCCAAGGGTTCCACTGCGCAGAGCCACAGATCTAAACACACACACACACACACACACACACATCCACATACACACATACACACATATACACATATACACACTGATTGGCTGAAGGTCTCTGCCAATAGAACTCTGAAGCCGTGAATAAACTACAGATTCTCGTGCAGGGCAGACTGATCTTATCCGTGAGGAGCCGGCGTGGGTGCAGGCTGTTGTTTTAGCCCAGCACTAACACACCTGATTCTACTTATCAAGATGTTGATTGAAGACCAGATTTGTCCACAAATTCTTTAGGCCCTGGTCATCCTAGGATAAAACAAATGTTTAAATGCGGGAATCTCTATTAGCTAAGCTAAGGTTCCCAATAAGGTTCCCAATAAGCCTCCCAATAAAACTTCCCAGTTATACAACACTGTAACAGTCACCCCTTCACCCCCACCTACTGCCCCAATGCCCCGGTAACCCCCCTCTTTATACTCCCACTTTACCCCCCAGCCCCCCACACAGCAGGGAGACAGTGTCCGGTAGCGCTCGCTCATTCTATGTCCCCTACACGCCTCTCCACATTTGGGAATTCCGGAAAGAAAGCCACCCCTCAGATCGGAACGGGCCGATTGGGACTCGGGAACAGCGCTCTCGGAAAACAGCCTCGGGAAGCCTGGCGGTCCCACGCCAGACAAAGGCGGGCTGGAATTAGCGGGAAGTGGGGGATTATTCCCGGGAAGTGGGGGATTATTCCCGGGATGCGTGTCTGCCACAGTAAGAGTTGGCCACGCAGCATTAAGGAGGGGGGTGGAATTAAGCTGATCTCCAATGGGAGACTGTGTAGCCCAGCAGGGACAGCTGCCCAACCCTGCTCCTGGAGCACAGCACCTGGAGGCTTTTACAATGAGCACTTACCTGATGGATGAAAACCAGCAACCCACTGTCTATCTCTCTCTCCCTTCCTCCCTCTCTCTCCATCTCCCTCTGTCTCTCCCTCCCTCTGTCTCTCTTCTCTCTCACAAAAAGCATCATTGTCAATCTTCGGGCTCTTGGCAGATAAACTTTGCGAGTTGTTTGTGGGTTGTTGCCACGTGGTGAGATGAGACATTTCACCGCATAATTCCCTGGGTTTCCCAGCACTGGGATGCATTCCGAAGTGGTTTAGCCGCTGTGCCAGTTAGCATAACAGCATTTGCACAGACCCCAGTGTTTCAAACCCATACACCCTGAAAGGATGGTTACCAGGAGACCACGAACACGAATCAGAATCCTGAGTGACAGCAACAGGGGGAGGGCCCTAACCTGGCCCCGCCTTCAGCTCTGTACCGCAGGCAATGCACTCTGGGAGTTCTCTGGAGTGAGGCGTGTGAGCGAGAGCACTCCCAATTTCTGTTATGAATTATTTTTATTGTTTTTGTTTTTTTCAGGGTGGAATTCAGGAACTGCGGGTCTCCATGGAAACAGGAGGGGTCATAACCCCCAAAAAAAGATCAATAGAGCACGGCGGCGGGGCTCAAATGAAATTACACAGCTGCATCATGGGATATGAAGTCCCAGGGTGACACATCTTGAAAATCCTTTTTATAAACAGAATAATCCTACGTACAGTATATGCAAAAGGACAGACCTGCAGCTCACTCCATGGGTCTGCCAGTAGACCAGGATGCACCTCTCTCTCCAGGTTACTACCCTGCTGTCCAGCTGCTGATGAGTAAAATTAGTGTGTGGGGGTGAGTTTTGGGTGAGTTTGGGGCTGCAGGAGGTCAGTAGGGGTGAGTTGGCTGGGGCTTATGTAGAATGGGTAAAAGAAGTGGGTTTTTCTACACACAGTGTGCATAGGGCTCCATCTCTGGGTCTCCAGAGAGATTAAGAGATGGGGGGATGGGTGTGTGTGTGTGTGTGTGCGTGTGTGCATGCGTGCATGTGTGTGTGTGCGTGTGTGTGTGTGTGGGGGTCTCATAAATACAGCTCATTGTGGGGCTGCGTCAGGGCCCTGGTCACACTGCTCTGTCGTGCTACAGGGAGCAGCAGGTGCTCCCTCTCCCCCATCATTAATTATCCTCCCCCCCTGGGACTGTCCCGTTCCCGGACACTATCCTCACCTTCTCTCCCTCACCTTCCTCCCATCCCCCTCTACCTCCCTCTCTCCGTCTCCTCTTTTACGCACAGCTCTCTCTCTCTCTCTCATCCCTGCGGACTCTCATTCCATCCCATAACCTGGATTTTTCCATCCGATAACGGGATGCGGGATGCAGCCAAAATGGGACCTTCGGCTGTGTACCGTCTCCAGGCAACTACTCATCCATCAAACCCCGCTCATGGATCACATGATCTCAGTGGGCGTGTCTCTACAGAGCTGTTGTGAACTACAAGCCACACCCACATCTGACAATCACCGAGGTAACCAGGACACAGCGGAATGTGAGAGATGCAAACCTCCGACAGACAGGTCAGAAGAACGTGCGATGAACCCGGAATTAAGTCACAAATCTACCAAACCTTTAAAAGTTTCTCATCACCGATGAAAAACGAGAGAATTAAATCCACATTTGTCAAACCTGCAAAATGAATCTACTGTCACTGGGGCAGGATTTAGCTGTTTGGCCCAAATCATCCACTCAAAAGGGTTTGATATGAAAAGAGAACCGGACAAATGAATCTGTTCACAAAGATTAAAGATGTATGGCTCAGAAAACCCACCCAGAAGAGACATGAATAATGTTCCGACAAGATCCTGGCCTTCTCTGCTTTGATTAATGGTTATGAAGTTATAGCTACAGAGAAAGAGAAGCCTATTTTAAAAAGGCTACAGTAATGTAGGCCACATATTGAAGTCAATAAAGCATTTCATTATCAATTTAATTTGAAATCACTTTTCAGGTAATGAACATTTCCAAATGGCTTAAATTCCCAACACTCGTGTCAATCAGGTTCTGCTGTAACTCTGCGGCACAATACAATTCCAGTTTTCCTTCAACGTTCCTGCTGTTATTCCCGGTATTCCACCAGAGCATTCCCAAACTCATCACAAAACCCGGAATCTGGCTCTGTCCAGCTCTGCCTTTGCTTTTCCTCACATATTTCCGGGAGCGTGTGTGGATATTCCCTCATTCCCTCATTAAAAACGTATTCCATGAAGACCATATGGCATAATCCACAGGACAGCCGACTCTAAAACCCATATAATTCCCCACCAGGGCTGTGATCCCACCTCGATCCGTAGCCCTTTCTGCTCTCCCCATCTCAACAAAGTAAAAATGTGCGGTCTCCATAAAAGAGAAATGTGTTCCGATTTCCCTACAAAGGGCATCGCTGCCAGTGCAGAGGTCTGGAGGAGATTGATACAGCGCCTGGGGAGAGATGGCCTTTTCTCCGGGAATCTCATAAACGTGGTGGAATCACACATAAAAACCAGGATAAGGAATTCTCTGCGGATACGAGGCGGGATTCGGAGGTGAGGGAACCGGAGCGCAGTTCAAACTCGGGAAAGGCTTACCGCCACGGCCAAAGCAAACGATCCCCCCGCAGTATCCACACAATTCCACACTGGCTACGAACCGTGAAAGGGATATTTTCAGCAATTCAAACATTTCAGAAATACAAAGTAGAAGCTCACTTGTCGTAAATACTTCTTGTGGAGAGTCGGTGTGCCAGGGAGAAGTCTGATGGAAACCTCAAAGATCAAATCCCGCCCGGGCCCGAAACTTAACCCGGTCACTAATCGGGGATTTTTCCTGATTAAACTGATTTATCCAGAAACAAAATGTCTGGACCAGTGGCAGGGGACATGGGTGTGTTATTAGCAAACACACACATACACACAGGTACACCCACACACACACACAGCATCTGCACTCTGACATCTGATAGCAGGAGAGAATGTTCAGCAACGAAGCCACGAAGACATTTGAGGGAAATATAATTTCCTCGTTGCTCATGAATGATCTAAATCAGACCGCAGAATTTCATTCCAGCTCCAGACTCTTTTGGGCTGGGCGACTGTGGCCCAGAACCTGTCCAGGAAACAGCAAACAGGAAGCAGAACTATGCTGGGCCCAGCACCGCAGCCTGAAGCGCTGATGCGCTGGAAATCAGAGTGAAACGTGTCAGAGAGAACACGCAATAAAAACCTGCGTTTGGCCACTGGAATCCACACTATTGGAGTGAACACGCAATAAATATCTGCGTTTGGCCACTGGAATCCACACTATTGGAGTGAACACACAAAAAATATCTGCGTTTGGCCACTGGAATCCACACTATTGGAGTGAACACACAAAAAATATCTGCGTTTGGCCACTGGAATCCACGCTGGAATCCACGCTGGAGCAGTGTTCCTCCTGAGATTTCCTCCCACTGGGGTGTTTAGTCTCAACACTGTTTGAGGGTTTCTCTCCCCACTGGGGAGTTTTAAACCTTGTGTATGTGCTATTTTGGGGCTCTGGCGTGGGGTTTGCCCTTTCCCAGTTTGTCCTTCTGCTACTCTGTTAAGTGTCTTTCTGACAGCCTCTGTAAAAAGCGCTACACAAGGAAAACCTTTTAAAAACTGACCGTTACCCGACAGTTACTCATCCCTACAGCCCCGCATATTGTACCCTCTTTGCATTGGTCTTCACAGCAGTAAAAATGGCCAATCCAGGGCATCCTCACTGCCCATCTACATCCCCTCTCACACAGGAAGCACAGGGTTCCCACCAAATCATTTCTCTCCCTCCCAGCTGGTGTGTGGAGAGCATTTTGGGTGCAAAATGGCTGCCGTTGCGTCACCCAGATCGGTGCAGTACATTGGTGGTGGTTGAGGCGAGTTTCCCCCTCATCACTGTAATGCATTGAGTGTCTATAAAAGCACTAGATACATTAAATGATCTAGAAGTCCATCGTTCCTGCCAACGGGGGACTTCCTGGACCAGACCAGTTCAGGATGTGTTCATGACAATAGGGAGCCTCGCACAAGCAGGATTAACTCGAGCTGCCGGATTGGAGAGGTGAGGTCCAGTCTTCAAACACACTTCAGACACACAACCTGCTGTCTTTGAACACACTACACACACACACACACACATACACACAAACACCACCTGCCAGGTCTGCAATACGCCTCTGCAACCACAGCTACGCTCCTCCATGTCCGGTTATCAGCGGCGGGTTTGACCTCTGACCCCACAGACAGGCAGGCCCTGTTGTGAGGCCTCCTCTCTCCGGGCAGTGTCTCCATCTCATCAGCTCAGGAGCTAATCCCCTCAGAGGAGAGAGAACAAAAGAGAGGGAGCGAGAAAATCTGGGTAATCCACGGAAAAAGAGGGAAGTGTTCCTGAAGCATCCTGCCCTGTAGAGAGATGGGGGCAATCACACACCTCTCTCTCCCTCTCCCCCTCCCCCATCTCTCTCTCCCTCTCCCCCTCCCCCTCCCACCCCTCTCTCCCTCTGTATCTCCCTCTCTCTCTCTCTCTCCCTCCCTCCCTCCCTCACTCACTCTCTGACATGGCAAATATGGAGCGTTTAACTTATTAGTGTAATCCATTATTAGACAACGGAGGACCAGCATAGCGCAAACGTCAATAAATGTTCACCGGAGCAGCCAATCGATTTACAGCCAGCGGAAGGGATGGAGGGAGGGAGAGAGAGAGAGAGAGAGAGAGAGAGGGAGGGACAGAGGCAGAGAAGTCAAGATAGAGAAAGATGAAAAAGCGGGGAGGGAGAGAGACCTCATCGATGATAAAGGGGTGGGGGGGGGGGGGGGGGGGGGGGGGGTTAAACAGCCGGTGGTGTACTGAGCGTGTTTTTGAGGTGGAGGGCGGGGGGGTGACAGGGAGGCAGAGACGGACGGCGGCTTTAGGACAGCGTTGGCGCTTTTACCAGACGCATCATTATTCCGCTTAGTGGCGCTCGTGAATCCCAGCTCCAACCGCTGTCCACCCCACATCTCGCCTGATTGGCTGCTGCAGCGATGGCAGCGTCAGTGACAAACCCCCCACAGCCCCCCCCCACACCCCCCCACACCCCCCACAGCCCCCCACACCCCCCCACGCCCCCCACACCTCCCCACAGCCCACCATGCCCCCCACAGCCCCCCACAAACCCCCACGCCCAACACACCCCCCCTACGCCCCCCCACATCCCCCACAGCCCCCCACAAACCCCCACAGGGGAAGAGAAAGCAGCATCTTACTGCCCTTTCAGAGGGTGGGGGGACAGGGGAGCTACTACGCATGCACACACACGAGCATGCACACGTGCACGCAACGCACACACGCACACAACGCACACACGCACACACACACACACTCACACACACACACACTCACACACTCACACACTGCGCCTGACAACGGTATTAAAGGCAGACAGCTCCGAGGTCACCGTTTCCCATCCAAGACCGGTCCTCCAGCCAGGGAGGAGCTGCCAACAGCACCCACTACACTCAGCCAGGGTCAGACACCCCCGCAAATTAACCACACACGCCCGACATGGGGACTGCTACAACAGAGTCATCTCTCCCTCTTCAGGTTGACAGAGGTTGACGGAGCTTTTTAAATCATTTTCCATCTAATTGGTGCCCCTGAATGAGGATGAACAGGAGTGCGGCCTCTCAGGTCTCCACGGTTCTGCGCGTCATTTTAGTGATCGCACGCGAACTCCAGCGGTGAGAGGGGTCCTCCATCCCCCCGGGGAGGTCTGCCGGATGACTCCGGTTGAGGTGCGGCGCAGCTGCAATAATGACTCACAAGTCACTCTGCTTTTTACTTCCCTGCGTTAATAATCGTACACACAAAGCGCTTTTGCCTTTGAATTTCCTTTCATTCCCTATTAATAACGGCTCCAATTACACGGTTTCAGAAAAGAATTATAATGAAGTGCTGAGTGTGGCCATGTCGGAAAAAATGCGCAAACCAGAACTTACATTTGATTCTCCGCGATACTATGCTCTTGTCATCCTCTGATGATCTCCCCCTAGTGGGGCGCAAGAGAACAGCAACAGCGGTGTTTTTCCGCTACATTTGACTGTTTTTTTTTTTGTTTTTTTTACACAGTTGGTTTCCAAGAACAGATCATCCGTTGTCAGTTTGCAGAATTATTAGACACATAGGCCTACTTAATGAGTGATGATAATTGAAGATATACATTATATATTTAAGAATATAATAAGAACTTCCACGAGGTTGCAGAGCAAATCAAAAGAAACCATCAACTTTCACCAGCCCGTCTGTTATTTCAATTGCATGTTATGTTTTTCATCTGACAATGTGTAAATGCAGTGTGTGTAAATGCAGTGTGTAAATGAAGCAGCTCAACGGCGTGTGTTAACGCACGCGTGCATCCACTCCCTGTATAACACGCTGCTTGTGCCATTGACAGTTTTGCCGCATGCGTGGCTAGCCCGGCCGCATGGATCTTCTCACCATGCAAAGATGACGCTGACAACTGCTCAAGCCGAACTATATTTTATGTAATAGTTGTCCGTCTTGCCAAACATTTAACAGGCAACACATTATCTCATCCCATCACTCATTTATTATAAATACAATAAGATCTCACTACCGTGAAATGCTGTACATTATTTAGCGACACAAGGTAGTGGTTTATTTGCATCTCTTTACAAAAATCATAACGAACTATAAAGATGCAGGGAGGCATTTTGTCATAAACGCATTAACGCTCTCTCTCTCTCTCTCTCTCTCTCTCTCTCTCTCTCTCTCTCTCTCTCTCTCACACACACACACACACACACACACACACACACACTCACACACACACACACACACAGCACTGGCGGAATGAAACGCCGCTCCAGCCCCATTCATCTAATTCACGTCTCCACTCCGTTTCTCCGCAAAGCAATTACGCCCAGCACGCACGCAGACCCGGGCAGCTGATCCGCTCGCAGCGTCTTTTTAAAAGCACCTAAGTGTGTGATCTTCCTCCGAGAAAGCCGTGTACTGAACACTGAACAGCCTCGGGCGACGGGAGTTTGCGCCCCCGGTTTCCATCATTTACCCCCCAAGGGCTATCGCTTTTCCCCCCACCACGATCACTCCAACGCGTAGAAAACACCACGGTGTACACGTTCACCACACGCCTCACATAACGCCTATCCCAATGCGTACAGTAGACTGGAATAAACCGGGCCAATGAAATTTTACAACTTTCCACTCCGAACGCTCAAAACAGATGATTTACTTGTAGGTTTGACCGAGCTGATTCAGTTAACTCAACCACACCAAAAACCCATCAGCAAAAATCTACGGAAACTTAGATTTTTTTTTTAAACTGTCACTCTGACCCAAATGCCGAAGACCAACATGAATAGATATGGTCTACGATATGTTCTGGTTATTATAAGCGGACCCAGTGATGTGATCATTAAACAAAACATTACCAAGAATAGCAAACAAGCACGTTAAAACCACAGAACATTAAACTGGCATCAGCAAACGCTGTCAAGGAAAAATACCCCGGTCACCTTGCAAAAAGGACACACGTGACAGTAACACAAAAATACTCAACTATTTATCTTTTATTTTTTTAATCTTACCTTCTTCCGGGGCTGCCATTTCATCATATTGGTCAACCAAAAATGTCCAGCATCAAGATATTATACACGCGGAAAAATGCGATTCCAGAGAGTTGCAAAAGCAAGTCATACTGCCTTGCGACTTCCTTCAATTTTGCAGCATATTATCGCGGAGAAGCGACGCAGGAATCGGGTGGAACGGAGCACGGCGGAATGCCAACGGGGACAAGCGACCGACCGCGGCGGATAGCTACAGTCTCCCTGTCAATCCAAAGTGCGAGAGAATATGAGCCTTTTCTCCACAAAAGCGGTGATCTGGAACTTTACCATGTGTGGTTAATTAACACAGCACATAATCCAAATGGCGCTCGCACGGACAAGGCGATCTGCTACATTGGGGAAATATCGGTCGAATCAGTGTAGCGCAGCACGGCTTCTGCGAAGACAGCCAAATCCCGTTACTGTAACAGCGGGGCGCTGAGCAGATTCATCCTGTAACTTTTTGTTCACTTCGATGACCAGGATGCAGATAAAATATGATAGTATATGTGGCACTGTCTTGGGAAAAAAAAAACATTTACATCCAGTTACGTTCGGAACATTTTCCCCCAAAGAATAAGAAAACGGGACCGGAACAAAACGAAAAACATCAAAAAAAGAAACTTGAAAACAGTCGCTTTCCTTTGTTTTCTCCTGCTCGACAACTGTACTTGTAAACCCAAACAGTATTCCAAAGACACGTCCGTTTGATGCCTCGTCTTCCTCTGCAAGCTTGCAGTTTTGAATTCCGCAAACAAAACGTAATTCCAAGGGAAGAACTCCAGAAAAGAAAGTGAGACCGACTGTACGACGAGTACGCGTCGAGAGCGAGCTGCGCGCGCGCGAGAGAGAGAGAGAGAAACCGCACGGGGAGGAAAACAGCGGAAAAATCCCAGGAATTTCTTGTGCGAGGATCTGGAAGGATATCCTGCAACAGCACCGAACTGGACTCCTCTACACTAATGACTTCCTTTCGCGGCTCCTCCGGGCTGGGGCTCCGCAGGAGAGGAACAGAACCGCGCTGGGTCATAGCGCCGCGCCGGCCAGCCCGTGCGCGTGAACGAGGAGAGAGGCAATTAAAACGGACAGAATGTATATTGAGGCGTGCAGAGAAGGTCATTCCGTGGAAGTCATTTCACTAACAATGGCGTTGGACAGGTCTCTCTGTTGAATGGCATAACTTAAGTTCCCTCATTAAGTAAAGGCTCCAGCAATTACCTCGAAAACACACATCCAGTGGCCTAAACGGTTTAAATCAGCGGTCCCCACTCCTGGTCCTGGAGAGCCGCAGGGTGTGCTGGCTTTTGTTGTTAGTAGTTGTCAGGACTTAATTGATCAATTAAAGCAGTTCAGTACACAGCTAACTCACCTCACCCGGTTTCTCGGGTCTGAATTGGTTGCTGATATTAAGGCAAAGACCAGTACACCCAGCGGCTCTCCGGGGCCTGGGGTGAGATCAATGTATTAACTGGTCAGAAGGCCAATGCCCACACAGTATCTAGAAAAATATGGAGGGAATATCTGTATTCAGTTGTGTCCATGTTCTGTGCTCCAAAGTCTAAAGTTATCCCCTTAACCTCTTCCGATGGCAGTGTGGCATATTGGAGAGCTGGGCCTGTAAACTCCATGATTGCAGGTTTGGCACTGCTATTGTACCCTGGAGCAGAGTACTTAACCTGAAGTGCATCAGTAAATATCCACCTGTGATATGGATCAGTTATCGATTAGTTCCTGCGCTTAAGTGCTTAATTTAAGTCACTGATTGGATAATCAGTCCACGCATCTGTCCTAAATGCACTGCTGAATGTAGCAGACACTGCAGCCCTCCAGGACTGGAGTCAAACCTGCAGACACTGCGGCCCTCCAGGACTGGAGATTGAGACCTCTGGCCTAAAATTTTAAAAATGATGATGTCATCTGTGCCACGTCCTGTGAAGTGAAAATTATTTCCCCACAAATAAAAAGACGGCAGTTTAGCAATCAGATCAAACACAACACCCAGATGAGAGAGAAGGGGATGAATGTGGGCGTCCTGTCCTTAGAGGGGGTCTGGGAATTGGGGAATCATCAGCTGTTCTCCCCCCCCCCCCCCGCCTCCATGTTCTGTTCGGCTCCCGCAGATAAACACGCGTGTCCCAGCACCTGTTTCCGCTCAAGCCTGCCACCGCCTTTCAAGCCAGATCCTCTTCTCCGTCGGTCCTGGCGTCGGTCAGGTGCTTTTGGGATGGCTCCCGCCCCCTTTGTCTCTGTTTTCGGGGCGAATCCCTTTGATCCCAGACCGTATTCCCCTTGGCTCCGGTTTCAGAGTGGTGCAGGGCCTGTTGCCACGCTAAGCGCTAACAGACACAGGGAGGGGTGGGAGGGGGGCAGAGTTCTTTCTGAGGACACTCACAAAACCATAGCAGGGACCAGGGGACCCCTAAAAGCAGAGGTAGAAGGTGTAAGCTCACTCAGTTTATTACCCATCCAAACCACAACCAATTACTACCAGTGTTACTGCAGCAAAACTTCAGGCCCATAACCACATGCTAGTATAAGTCTGACCAGGCTGCTCATAACCTTACAGCACTATGAGCCTGACCAGGCTGCTCATAACCTTACAGCACTATGAGACTGACCAGGCTGCTCATAACCTTACAGTACTATGAGCCTGATCAGGCTGCTCATAACCTTACAGCACTATGAGCCTGATCAGACTGCTCATAACCTTACAGCACTATGAGCCTGATCAGGCTGCTCATAACCTTACAGCACTATGAGCCTGATCAGACTGCTCATAACCTTACAGCACTATGAGCCTGATCAGGCTGCTCATAACCTTACAGCACTATGAGCCTGATCAGGCTGCTCATAACCTTACAGCACTATGAGTCTGACCAGGCTGCCCATAACCTTACAGCACTATGAGCCTGATCAGGCTGCTCATAACCTTACAGCACTATGAGACTGACCAGGCTGCCCATAACCTTACAGCACTATGAGACTGATCAGGCTGCTCATAACCTTACAGCACTATGAGCCTGATCAGGCTGCTCATAACCTTACAGCACTATGAGTCTGACCAGGCTGCCCATAACCTTACAGCACTATGAGTCTGACCAGGCTGCCCATAACCTTACAGCACTATGAGCCTGATCAGGCTGCTCATAACCTTACAGCACTATGAGTCTGACCAGGCTGCCCATAACCTTACAGCACTATGAGACTGACCAGGCTGCTCATAACCGTAAAGCATTTTGAGCCTGACCAGGTTACCAGGATAACAGTATATTACTGACCAGGTATAAGCTCTGATGTGCGATAATTCTAACCAAATTCCAAGGATGTGCTTTGCTAATAAACTAATGGCCAGTTACATCTTCTGAAGAGTCATTATCTTGTGTAGGCAATGCTCCAACTGGGAACAACAACACAAGCAAACTCAATCACTGACCTATAACGTAATGCTGGCTAAAACATATTAGATCTAATCAGATTACAGGAAATTAATTTAGCAAACGAACTTTCCTTCGCTCTCTCCCTAAATTCTTTTTGGGTGAAAAGCAGGTTCTGGCAGAACCCACCGATACTGCCTCCATCTCCAGTCTCCTGGCCTTCAGCAGATCTGCCATGTCTAATGAGTTATTCATATTGCAGTGCATTACAGGCGTTAATCAGATGCTCTTAGACACAGCGCCTCACACATTTACACAGCTGGATATATACTGAAAGTTCAGGTTATGCACCTTAATCAAGGGTACAATGCCAGTGTCCTACTTCGGATACAAACATGCAATCTTTGGGTTGCAAGCCCAGTTCTATAATAAAATAAAATTTGTTATTCAGCTGACTACATGTAGTGACTTACAGTAGATTAGACTAAGCAGGTCCCTGCTTCACGCACAGTCCATAAAGCACGGATCATCAACTCTGGCCCTCAAATCCGAATCTAGCCCTGGTTTACTTTTCTCCCGGGTAATTAGTGCTGCTGATTGACCAGACCGTCTTCACACCTGACTCCCAGGAAAAAGGAGGGTGGTCACACCTGACTCTCAGGAAAAAGGGAGGGTGGTCACACCTGACTCCCAGGAAAAAGGGAGGGTGGTCACACCTGACTCCCAGGAAAAGGGAGGGTGGTCACACCTGACTCCCAGGTAAAGGGAGGGTGAACACACCTGACTCCCAGGTAAAGGGAGGGTGGTCACACCTGACTCTCAGGAAAAAGGGAGGGTGGTCACACCTGACTCCCAGGAAAAAGGGAGGGTGGTCACACCTGACTCCCAGGTAAAGGGAGGGTGGTCACACCTGACTCCCGGGAAAAAGGAGGGTGGTCACACCTGACTCCCGGGAAAAAGGAGGGTGGTCACACCTGACTCCCAGGTAAAGGGAGGGTGGTCACACCTGACTCTCAGGTAAAGGGCGGGTGGTCACACCTGACTCCCAGGTAAAGGGAGGGTGGTCACACCTGACTCCCAGGAAAAAGGGGGGTGGTCACACCTGACTCCCAGGTAAAGGGAGGGTGGTCACACCTGACTCCCAGGTAAAGGGCGGGTGGTCACACCTGACTCCCAGGTAACAGGTGGGTGGGAAACCAGCAGTTCTCGGCCCTCGAGGACCACAAATAGCGGAGAATTGCCACCCTCTGTTTTCTGCGGCTGTTATTATTTCTCCTCAGCTGGGAGATAAGATCTGTGAAAGGCCTTCTCTGGAGCACACAGCCTCCACACCGGGAATGGGAGATGAATGTCTGCATCAGCGACGTGTGTGAATCTGTGCTGTGAACTAAAACTGCATCAAATGGTAGGCATTTATATAGCGCCTTTATCCCAAGCACTGAATTGATGCTTCTCATTCACCCATACATTCACACACCAACGGCGATTGGCTGCCATGCAAGGCCGTCAGGAGCCTTGGGGGTTAGGTGTCTTGCTCAGGGACACTTCGACACAGCCCGGGCGGGGGATCGAACTGGCAACCCTCCGACTGCCAGACGACTGCTCTTACTGCCTGAGCCATGTCGCCCCCAGCGCATCAGCGACGTGTGTGAAATATTTAACCCATGTGATGCTAGGAAAAGATTTTACAATAACCCTGTAGACCAGTGGTCTCAAACTCCATACCATGGAGGGCCGTGTTTATGTTGGCTTTCATTCCAGCCTCAGATCTTGATGATATAACTAGTTGAATTATTTGCTGAATTAAGGATGTAGGTTTGCACATAATGTATATAAAGTGAAATGTGTTATTGGTGTTGTGTAAATAACAAATGTTGCTTATATTCTGTGCTTTAATGGAGTTAAATGCATATGGCTGAATGAGTAATTTGGATCTATTAAGGCAGTGTTAACCGAAAAACAGAAAAACACCCTTCTGTGGCAGCGAGTTTGAGACCACTGGTATAGAATCTCTGAGAAACATGTAATTATGAAAAGTGTCATGAAAAAAAATTCTCACTGCTGCTGAAAATCTAAAATAGATTTTCCTTCAAAATCATCAGTCATCTGCAGGATTCATTTCGTTTTTTGGTGTTGTTTTCACCTTAAAAGCAGCACCCTGTTGAGACCAGGTGAGGTGAGTTAACCGTGTGATCGGCTGCTCTGATTAGTTGAGGGTAAGAACGAAAACCAGCACATCCTGTGGCTCTCCAGGACCAGGGTTGGGGACCCCAGCACACCCTGTGGCTCTCCAGGACCAGGGTTGGGGACCCCAGCACACCCTGTGGCTCGCCAGGACCAGGGTTGGGGACCCCAGCACACCCTGCGGCTCTCCAGGACCAGGGTTGGGGACCCCAGCACACCCTGTGTCTTGCCAGGACCAGGGTTGGGGACCCCAGCACACCCTGTGGCTCTCCAGGACCAGGGTTGAAGACCACTGGGTTAAAGAGTTTCAGATAATTGACCGAGGTCCGGTGCGCACATGACTGTTGATCTGCAGGCCCCACACAACTCCGCAAACCAAGATCCAAAAGAGAGAGAGAGGGGTAAAACAAGAAGTGATGGGGTGACGATGCAGGAGGTCAAAGGTCAGCCTCTGATCAGTTCAGCCGGACGGAACAGATCTCTCTCTCTCCCCCCCTCTCTCTCTCTCCCTCTCCCTCTCTCACTCTCTCTCACTCTCTCCCTCTCTCTCTCCCTCTCTCTCTCTCTCTCTCTCACTCTCCCCCTCTCTCTCTCCCCTCTCTCTCTCCCTCTCCCCCCCCCCCCTCTCTCTCTCTCTCTCTCTCTCTCCGTGGCAGTTTTAAGACGGTTACCGGGGAATCAGTCGCCAGGGCGATAGAGTACACAGACACACGCGCCGCGTCTTCATCCGCCAGGCGCAGCGACTCGGAATACGAGATTCGCGCCGCGCGAGACGGAACCACGCGGCCGCTAACTCCCACAATTCCCTCTCCCTGCCTCCCGGACGGCGGAATTTCATCAGCCGTCGCGTCTGCGGGCCCGGATAAAGATCATGAAACACAGGACCTGGGGGGAGGGGAATGTTCCCTGAAGTGAAGCCCCCGTATGGTGACACAGCCACAGGTCTGACAGGAGCCGAACGGCACCCAGAGTGGATAAAATCAGGCGACGGCTGACACGTCTGGCTGATGGGTTTGGCTTCAGAAGTACACAGGTTTCACCGGCTTTCATCTTCTCATGAGATTAGAAAATGTCAAAAGGAAATAAAGACATATTTTACTGTTGACCTAACGATTTTTTTAAAATCCCCCAGATTCTTGTTTTTCTGCTGTATCTGTGTCTAGTGTTAAACGCAGTTCCTGCAGTTCAATGCTGACTCTCCCTTCTTGTGAACACACACACACACACACACACACACACACACAGACACACACACACACACACACACACACACACACAGACACATACACATACACACACACACACACACACACACACACACACACACACACACAGATTCAGATTCTGGAGCTCAGCTCTGTAGTCCGAACATTGTAAACAGGTTCTTACTCAAACCCATAGAAGCCAGATCATTCCTGTTCTGAAGGTTCATGGGGTCTGAGTCGTGTCTGAGTGAATGTTCTGGAGTCAAACCCACAGTGCCTTGCTGTGTCACACGAGGAGAGGATGGGCTGGGTCTGGCAGCAGTGGAACAGGTGTGTGGGTGTAAAAAGATCTGGGTTAATCCTCAGATATGGTGGCTGTTTGAATATCTGCCTCCGATTGGCTGCCCGAAGAAACATCAGAGGCTGAGGTCTGTCACCTCTGTTCCCTGGTCAGGATCCAATGGGAAGGGGGGAGGCCCAGGCCCGGAATGGCAGCTCCGCTGTAAAGGACATTCCCACCTGTTTCTCTAAGAAAGGTGACTAAAAGAAGGCAGACGTCAGAGAGACACACAGACTGATCTCGCTGTACAGAGATGAAGCACAGCCTTGTGGGTAACGCTGTCTCTGAACCTGCGTGTGTCGTAAACACATCAAACCCGAGCGACTGAACTACAGTACCCAGCATTCATCACACTCGGTTCTCGGCTTATGATTGCCTTTGGAGTCGATTTGAGGGCCAGTGACAGTCAAGGAAGCCTTTATGAGGTTAAAAAAAACAGTCATTCACAGCCACCACTGTGGAGAAGGGGGAACATATTATGGAGTATTATGAGAGAAAATTCATAAATATGTATTAGAAATATGAATGTAGAGGCAAATTATTTCATTCTGTTCCAGTTCCCGCTAGTATCATTACTGCATTTATTTCTGTTCATTGGATAATATCTACATATATCTATAGTTGCACAGGCAGTCTTATTTCATGGTTAAAATGTGTACATAGGGCTGTATTTGCATCGTACACGTTGCTAATGCAGTCTCTGGGCATTTCACGGCAGTCAAGCTCGCTGATTGAACTGAACTGAGAGGAGAGGAGTAGAGAGGAGGGGAGAGGAGAGGAGAGGAGAGGAGAGGAGGGAGGGGTAGACAAACGAGGGGGGGCAGGCCTGAACGCGTGACTGCAGGGCGCTCAGACGTGTCCTGTCCGCTGTTCGGCACGTGGAGGTCCTCTGACATCTGTACCCCTGACACCAGCACACAATGAGAGTTCATTTATATCCATTGGACTGCATGATTGGGGCCTAAGTGCAGGGATAATGCGATTTTGGGGTTACCCCCTTTTGTTTTGGGGACCATACGGGCCCCTGGCAGCCTCCTGCTACTCCTGTTTTGTTTATATGACCCCTTCTGCCTCCCTGACCTTTGACCCCTGACCCCCCGGACCTCATTGAGTGGCTCGGTTCAGCTGACAGTAAGGATGCCTTTTCAGAGTCACCTAAACTGAGCCCCAAATCAAAACTATTTATAGAATATACCAGAATTTATAAATATTCATAGTTTTACATTAGAGGATTAGTTTTCTCAGGGCAAAAAATATTTTGTATTTGTAGTCCTGCTGTTGAACAATTTTTTAGTGTCTTTGTGTCATTCTTCTTAAACTGTTGCAGATGGAGGGTGTGGCAATAGAAAAATGGAAACAATAGCATTCTCTTGTGTGTGTGTGTGTGTGTGTGTGTGTGTGTGAGAGAGAGAGAGATAGAATGTGTGTGTGTATGTGTATGTGTGTGTGACAGTGACTGTGTGTGTGCATATGTGTGTATGCATATGTATGTATGTGTGTGTACGTTTATTTGTGTGTGTGACAGCGATTGTGTGTGTGTATATGTATGTATGTGTGGGACAGTGAGTGTGTGTGTGAGAGAGAGAATGTGTGTGTATGTGTATGTGTGTGTGACAGTGAGAGTGTGTGTGTGTGTGTGCATGTGTGTGTATACGTGTGTGCGTTTATGTGTGTGCATGCATATATGTGTATGTGTGTGTACGTTTATTTGTGTGTGTGACAGAGATTGTGTGTGTGCGTGAGTGTTTATATGTGTGTGCATATGTGTGTATGTGTGTGTACGTTTATTTGTGTGTGTGACAGTGAGTCTGTGTGTGTGTGTGTGTGTGTGTGTGTGAGTACTCCTTAGCTCTGCCTCCACAGCTGTAGCAGACAGAATGAGCCCATTATAATTCAATAACGGCAGTTTTAATTGCATTGTTGTTCCTGAGAAGCAAATGTCACAGCAAGAGAAAATCACCCCCCCCCCCCCCCCACTCACCCCCCTCCCCCATCCATCCGCCTCTACCCCCCGTCCAACCTATCCGGGACTCGCCAACATCCCACATCTTCAGCACTGATCAAGTACCCACTCCACAAATCTACTACTGAACCAGTCTCACCTGGGAAAGAGCTCGAGGAGAGAGGGAGAGGGAGAGGGAGAGGGAGGGAGAGAGAAGGAGGGAGGGAGAGAGCGAGGGAGAGCAAGGGAGAGAGAGAGAGAGAGAGAGAGAGAGAGGGAGGGAGAGAGCGAGGGAGAGCAAGGGAGAGAGAGAGAGAGAGAGAGAGGAGGGAGGGAGAGAGCGAGGGAGAGCAAGGGAGAGAGAGAGAGAGAGAGAGAGAGAGGGAGGGAGAGAGTGAGGGAGAGCAAGGGAGAGAGAGAGCAAGAGAGAGGGAGAGAGAGAGGGAGGGAGAGGGAGGGAGGGAGAGAGAGGGAGAGGGAGGGAAAGAGATAACACACAGATCTGTAGCCAATCTACTGGGTGCTGGGGGCGAGAGTATTATTCTCAAGTGCCCCTCTGACATTTCAGTGAGCTTCAGCTCTCTCTCTCTCCCTTTCTCCCCCTCTCTCTCCCTCCCTCCCCCTCTCTCTCCCTCCCTCTCTCTCTCTCTCCTATTAATTCCCCACCAAACACAATTAGCCGGGGTGATCCCGCTCTCCACTGGGACTGAGGTCGGGAAGCGTGCTCTGCATTGGGAAGTCTGCCCCTTCCTGACCTGCTTTCCCTGAACAAAGGGCTCGAACACGCCCTGTAACACCCCCTCACCCAGAACAGCTCAAACCTGGCCCTTACACAAGCCCTGTTAATACAACAACCTCTCACAACCCCTCACCCAGACACAAACCCTTACACAAGCCCTGTTAACACAACAACCTCTCACAACCCCTCACCCAGACACAAACCATTACACAAGCCCTGTTAACACAACAACCCCTCACCCAGACACAAACCCTTACACAAGCCCTGTTAATACAACCACCTCTCACAACCCCTCACCCAGACCAGCTCAAACCTGGCCCTTACACAAGCCCTGTTAATACAACAACCCCTCACCCAGACACAAACCCTTACACAAGCCCTGTTAATACAACAACCTCTCACAACCCCTTACCCAGACACAAACCATTACACAAGCCCTGTTAATACAACCACCTCTCACAACCCCTCACCCAGACACAAACCATTACACAAGCCCTGTTAATACAACCACCTCTAACAACCCTTCACCCAAACCAGCCCTGTTAATACAACAACCTCTCACAACCCCTCACCCAGACCAGCTCAAACCAGGCCCTTACACAAGCCCTGTTAATACAAAAACCCCTCACCCAGACACAAACCATTACACAAGCCCTGTTAATACAACCACCTCTAACAACCCCTCACCCAAACCAGCCCTGTTAATACAACAACCTCTAACAACCCCTCACCCAGACACAAACCCTTACACAAACCCTGTTAATACAACCACCTCAAACACCCTGTCACCCAAACCAGCCCTGTCAACACAACAACCTCTCAGTACAGTGTGTATCATGACCTGTAGATCTACAGTTGTTTCTCTTGTTCATTTACTGTCTATTGTGTGTACAATTTGTTCCACAGACATCTTTACCGTGAGTAAATTAAACATTTGTTTTTTTTCTTAATTTCTTTGATGCCTCAACTGGTTTTCTTTGATGCTTTCTTCAGCGATTCACACTTTACAAAGGTCCATGAATTTGCATTAACTAATGTAGCCATTTATGATGAATGAATAATTCCCAAATACATTAATTATGAAATTAATTTTTCATTAAGTTCATGTATTTCTTAACTACTAACTAATGTCAAAGTTACATTAATATTTATGCATTAGCAAACCATAGCATAAAATTATATATATATAAATAATTATTTGGCTGCATGAATTGGAATTAATTCATTGGAATTAACTACTGTAGTTGTTAACAATAATTAATGATGTACAAACATACATTAATTTCTATGTCTAACTTCTTATTAGTTAGTCAGGTAACCACTACATTAGTTAATACCAATTATTAATGTAACGTTATTGTAAAGTGTTACCGAATATTTTGTGTTCACTGGTGTCCCACCGGAGAGTCAAACCTGCAAACTCTGCTATAAACACTATTCCATAACCACAGCTCTACTTACAGCATGCAGTTTTACCCATGGCTATCCCTTTAAGGAGTGAGGTCATAAATACTACGTGATTAGAATATTCTTAGCTGAACATTCTAATGCTGATGTCACAATCACTACTGGAGACCGAAAGCAACAGAGTTCTAGAGCACTCATTTAGAATTGTGAAAAAAAGAAAGAAAAACATTCCAAAAAATTGCTCTTCGAAGGGTTAATTTCAGCTTAATGTCCTGGTCCAATGGCCTGGTGAAATAGATACGGTGTCACTGATATTCAAAAACACACACCTAAAAACACACTTACACTTACTGTGCACGTGGAAAGATGTAATGGCCCACATACTTGAGACTGATGTAATTAAAAAGACATGATGCATTTGTTTAGATCTGTGTGTGTGTGTGTGTTGTGCCAGCTTTGTAACCGTGGAAACAGAAGGATGTGAAGCCATTTACAGTGAGCACAAAAGCCATTATTAACAGCAAGTCATTATTTCACTTCTGGTGCCAAAAGCCAAAGGAAAAAATGAGGCAGGAGTGTGATGGTACCGTGCTTCAGGAATGTAAACAGGGAGACGCCATTCATTATCAGAACGGGGTTTTGGGAGACGTGGGGGGATGTTGACTTTGGGAGGTTGTGACAGGGGGCAGAGCAGAGGGGCGGGGGAGGGGGGAGGGGTAATGAGAGTTCCTAATTAACGAGCCACTCCGTATCTCAGAGTTACAGAGAGCAGCTCTGATGCATCTGCCTTTCTCTTTCTTTCTCTCCCTCTCTCTCTCTCTCTCTCACACACACACACACTTCCTGTGACGAAGGGCAGCTGTAACACCCTGGCTCTTCCCCCTTGAGGGCAGTAATGATTTTAGGGGGGGGGTCAGAGGTCAGAGTACTGCCTGCTGACCACTCTGATTTCCCTCCCTGTACAGGACAGAAAGAGATCATTCTACATGCCATCAGACTTGCTGTGAGTCAACACCGGACCACTCTCCTGGGGGAGAGAGAGGGAGAGAGAGAGATGGGGGGGAGTTAGAAAGGAAGGGGGGGAGGGAGAGAGAGAGGTATTTACAGTGTTATTATTTTTTGTTTAACGTGTTCCTTGCCATGCTTTGGCAATACAAATGCGAATTTTATCATGCCAATGAACCATTTGAAATTTGAATTTGAGAGAGATAGAGGGAGGTGGAGAAAAAGATAGAGAGACAGAGGGAGGTGGAGAGAGAGATAGAGGGAGGTGGAGAGATAGAGAGACAGACAGGGTGGTTGCTGGTTCTCATCCATCAGGTAAGTGCTGATGGTAGAAGCCTCCAGGTCCTGTGCCTCCAGCATCAGGGTTGGGCAGCTGCTACACAGTCTCCCATTGGCTCCCCTCAGGGTAGCCTTAACCAATCAGCTGCAGGATTACATCGCTAGGTCCGTCAAGCTAATATACAGAAGAGACATACCAGCCCTGGTCACCTCCCACCCTGGAGATAACCCCCACTGCCTCAATCTACTGAGAAACTGCAAGCCTTCACACCTCCGGACTGGAAGAAATCCGATGGGTATTCCCACAAGACACCCCCCCCCCCCCCCTTAAGCCTGGAGCAAGGCAGCTACCCGCCTCACCCCCCAGGGCTAACAAGCACACGCGTGTGACAGGAGAGAGATCCCGGGATGCTCCACACGGATCCCACGGTCAGATACGGGCATGGAGCTTTATTAAACAAACTCACTGGGAATAATAATTGTATTAATATTACTACATAATATTCATATTAAGTGTTTTTTTTTCTCTCTCTCTCAGAATCGAAACCCCTGGTAGTAAATCAGAGTGTTTGTAATGAGCGGTTTGGATAAAGATGTGTGATTATGATCTCGGCTCTGTTCTACACTCCATCATCTCCGATCCTACCAATTACCGCAGCGAGCAGAAGGCTGCTAATCCGCACAGGGCCCGCCGTCCGTGAGCTATGTACGGAAGGGCCTGACGGGGAGAGAGGACGCCCCCCGAACACAGCGCTCAATAATTCATCACCGCTGCGTATCGATGGAACGCTCCCGCATATCGTTTAAATCAACACGCCGGGTAAAGCGCAGTCGGGCCTGATCTCCGGGATTTAGAAGAAAGAAAGGAGTCCGTGATAGCAGGAGAGAGTTGCAGTGCGCACACTTCCAGGGACTGGGAGGTCCTCACAAGGTATGTGTGTGTGTGCATGCATGTGTTTGTGTGTGTGTGTGTGTGTGTGTGTGTGCGAGCGTGCATGTGTGTGTGTGTGTGTGCGAGCGTGCATGTGTGTGTGTGCATGTGTGTGTGTGTGTGTGTGTGTGTATGTGTGTGCATGAGTGTGTGTGTATAAGTGTGTGTTTGTGTGTGTGTGTATGTGCATGCGTGTATGTGTGCGTGTATAAGTGTGTGTGTGTGTATGTGAATGTGTGTGTGTGTGTGTGTGTGTGTGTGTGTGTGTGTGTGTGTATGTGTATGTGTGTGAGTGTGTGTGTATGTGTATAAGTGTGTGTGTGTGTATAAGTGTGTGTGTGTGTATGTGAATGTGTGTGTGTGTGTGTGTGTGTGTGTATGTGTATGTGTGTGAGTGTGTGTGTATGTGTATAAGTGTGTGTGTGTGTATAAGTGTGTGTGTGTGTATACATTTTACACACTGACACAGATGGGGACACCATGGACAGTAAGGTGTGTGTGAAGACAGTCAGAAGCTCCAAACGTCAGCATCTTCTCATTAACATCACCCCGACTGTGTTTTACCCATCTGACATCACACAAGCAGTGCCTGACATCACAAGTGCAGTGTCTGACATCACACAGGCATCACACATTCCAACCTAATCGAGTGGTTCCAGCAGCGAGCAGGAATCCATAAAGTGGGCACTCCAGAGACAGGGGAAATGGGGGCACGCTTCTGAAAGATAACACTGATTATTCACAAGGGCTGTTGACCTCACACACACACACGCACACACACACTGCCTGATGCCGGAACACACAGAGAACACACAGAGTGTAAAGAGAAGGGCCTCTTAGCCTAATGAGAGTGGATGAGCACACAAGCACTACATTTGTCTTTAGGATAATGGGGTCCATTATGATCAGATAATAATATCTACAAACATGACAATATTATCACCCCTCAGCCAATTACAAATTACACCAACAATAATTAACACCCACGTGCTAGCATGATGATTCAGCGCTACATTTTACATGGAGCGGCTATCCATACATTTATATAAACCATCTGAAACACACGACAAGCCAGGTTCTGTTACTATAAATAATCCTGATAGGCCACAGATCACGTTAACACACCATTATAATTAATTTAATTAATTAATGCAAATTATTCATAATTAACAGTCAACAGCCAATCTGGTTCATTTATTTATACGCTATAGTATATGCAAATGTGAAAAGCTAGGCTGTGGATTTACTTAAATGAAAGTAAGACGATTTGAGATCACTCGATGGTGAAGCAAAGCACTTGTAAATGTGACTATAGTCAGCCTGGCTGGTTTATCCACTGTGGCTCTCAGTGCAGCAGGAAAGCTTAGCAAGTCAGCATCTCAGAATTTGGTCCATGTGTAAAAATACAAAAGGAGAAAGTGGAAGGGGGGGAGAAAGGGAGGAGAAAGGGGGGCAATGTCTGGGGTGCTGTTACCGCCCCCCCCCCCCCCCCACCTGCACCTGATGCAGCAGGCTTAATATAAACAGCGTGATCTCCCAGCATGCCTTTGCCTGACAGAGTGTGAAAGGAGGAGAGAGAGAGAGAGATAGAGAGAGTCTGTCTGTTTTACACCTCCGGGAGAGATGCTGGGGGGGGGAACGGGGAGAGAAGAGGCTTCATTCATAACCGAAAACGGTTTGATAACCGCCACGCTCAACGGAGCGCTGTCGAGCTGAACGAGGTCGGAGGGGTTCCGTCGGAGGCAGCCCGCGGTACGCCATCAGGCCAGAGCACCATCACACCAGAGCGCCATCACACCATCACACCATCACACCATCACACCATCACACCAGAACACCAGAACACCAGAACACCAGAACACCATCACACCATCACACCATCACACCATCACACCAGAACACCATCACACCAGAACACCATCACACCATCACACCAGAACACCATCACACCATCACACCAGAACACCATCACACCAGAACACCAGAACACCAGAACACCAGAGCGCCATCACACCATCACACCAGAACACCAGAACACCATCACACCATCACACCATTACACCATTACACCATCACACCAGAACACCAGAACACCATCACACCATCACACCAGAACACCAGAACACCATCACACCATCACACCAGAACACCAGAACACCAGAACACCAGAACACCATCACACCATCACACCATCATACCAGAACACCATCACACCATCACACCAGAACACCATCACACCAGAACACCAGAACACCAGAACACCAGAGCGGCATCACACCATCACACCAGAACACCAGAACACCATCACACCATCACACCATCACACCATCGCACCATCACACCAGAACACCATCACACCAGAACACCAGAGCGGCATCACACCATCACACCAGAACACCAGAGCGGCATCACACCATCACACCAGAACACCATCACACCAGAGCGCCATCACACCATCACACCAGAACACCATCACACCATCACACCAGAGCACCATCACACTTGTCAGCGATGGACAGACAAGTAGGACTCGGACACACCAGCGATTAATTTACCAGCTCTGAACTCTCAGGGTTTGCGGGAATACAAATACACACTCAGGCTTAAACGCTCATCACTGCCTTTTCCTCAAACACATCTCAGTTCTCTATTACTGAGCATTTTGGAGCTGAATCAACCATGTGGAGAGAACCCAACGAGGGAACTCAAACAGAGCGGGAGAACCCAACGAGAGGGAACTCAAACAGAGAGGGAGAACCCAACGAGAGGGAACTTAAACAGAGAGGGAGAACCCAATGAGAGGGAACATAAACAGAGAGGGAGAACCCAATGAGAGGGAACTCAAACAGAGAGGGAGAACCCAACGAGAGGGAACTCAAACAAAGAGGGAGAACCCAACAAGGGAACTCAAACAGAGAGGGAGAACCCAACGAGAGGGAACTCAAACAGAGAGGGAGAACCCAACGAGAGGGAATTCAAACAGAGAGGGAGAACCCAACGACAGAAACCAAAGAGACAAAAACTGGTGCTAGCTAGAAGGGCGACGGAGAGGAGGGAAGAGGGGATGGTGACAAGAGGTTTACACAGAAGGGAAAATATACATATGGTCCCGATTTGTATGGCCTAGAAGAAGGTACTGAATTAACAATAAAAACATCCTCAACTGAACCCCGCCCCTGCCTCCTCTTGCCTCGCCCATCCCAAAAGCATCATGGGAGAACCAGCTCATTGTAAATAATCCCTCTAAATGTGAAAAGCACCTAATCAAGAAAAATGAACAGCTTGTTAAAATTCTGGAATTGCGATTGTGGTCGGAAGAAAAAACAGCATACACTGCGGTACCCCAGAACCAAGTTTGAGAACCACTGCACTCGACTAAAGTGGCATTAGGATTAACCAGCCAGCTAGAACAGGTGTTAATCCCTCAGAGTGCCTGTTTGGACCTGACTACCCAGCATGATCTCCTCCTTCCTCCTGACAAATTCCAGCACGCCTGACTGAAGCCTGACTTCCTGTTCCAGGTGGATTCTGGTCCCTGTAGTCCTGCAGACCTGCAGTCGCAGGTGGGCACCGTGCTCACGGGGGATTAGCCGTCTCCAGAGCAATTAGAGGTTCTGCGGCACATAAATACACTTTCGATCTCCCGTACGGAAGAACACAAATGGCTTGGCGTCGCGCTCGGGGGGGGGATGAACAGGTCTGATGCCAATGTTTGATGTCTGTCGTCTGTTTAAAACTGCGGCCATCGCCCGCTGCATCGAGCACCAAGAGATTTGATTAGCCCGCGGGGCTCCGGACAGAAGCCCCAGCTAAAGTAACTGATAACCATACGCTGATTGCTTCTTCTGAAGGCAGCATTATATTCTGTCTCTCGCTGGTCTCTGAACTGCACCGCACAACCCCCCCAATCCTCCCTGGGTTCTGAAGCGATCGAGGGGGGCTGTTAACACCTTGTTCATCAGCCGTGAGAGCTGCAGAACTCAGAAGGTGTGGGTAGAAGCACTTTTCCCCAGACGACACAACGCAGCGCTGAACACGCATTCTCCCCCTGCTGAAAAACATGGCTCGAGCTAGGTTTTGAAACAGCCAGTGGCTGGTTGACTGGTTCAGACCAGCTCACAGCTCAACATGGTTTAGCTGGTTGACCGGTTCAGATGAGTTCCAGTTTGACATGATTTAGCTGGTCGACCAGTTCGGACCAGCTCCCAGTTTGACATGATTTAGCTGGTTGACCAGTTCGGACCAGCTCCCAGCTCGAAATGGTTAAGCTGGTTGACAAGTTCATACCAGCTCCCAGTTTGACATGGTTTGATAAGCTCAAGCTCTGTTTTGAAACAGGGGCTGAATCAACTACCCAACCATTCAGACAAGCTACCAGCACTAGTAGCTTGTCTGAATAGTCATGAGCAGCTGTCAGGACCAGCTTGACCAGCTCAGTTTTTGAGCTGGCACATCATATTTTACAGCAGGGCTCGGCGGTGATTAATAAAGGCCCATCCGCGTTCTCTTCCACAAACAGTGAAATAGGTTTTCTGAAAACTCCCTAACCTTGCCCCCAGAGCCCAATTGCAATTGTTTTACTCGATTCAGTCCGGGGCACAAATCCAAGTCCAGGACCACACGAAAAGCTGAAAAACACTGAGAAAAAATGTGTGTGGGCCATTAAAAAGAGGCGTGCGGATTGGCCCGCGACATCGACGCACCGTTCGATTCTTCCTTTCCGCAGGAGAGGATTCAAGGGGATTCTTTAAAAACGCCTGCAGAACGACACATAACCTAAAGCCATTATGGGCTCTGCGGTCCGAATCACGCCTCGGGCTCAGCCTCAGGTTCTGATTATCGGCGGTCTGAGATCCGGGTGCATCGCTGTAATTCAGGCCTAAGCGAGAGCTGGGGGAAATAAAGGGGATTCGGAGCAGGGCGGGGGGCGATTAAAACCTGGGGCAGGTAGGCCGGGGGGGTGGGGGTGGGGGGTGTTACTCTCAGCCCGAGTGCACTTGGTCGTGTTGGCGGTTAAAAAGACGTGTCTGACACCGTGAGCGTGTTTGAG
>NC_083770.1:41514826-41534826 GCF_963514075.1 Conger conger
ATTTTATCCCAATGCTGATTGGCCACAGGCTGCATGCTGTAAATGTGAAGTGTTGTTCGTGTTTGGGTTCTTGGCCACACCAACAAGCTGAGTGCAACTGTTGACTCTCAGATAGGAAATTAAGTGCTGAACATCTCATCTCAATCAGCTCTCCACACAGGTGTGTCTCATGGGGAAGGAATTATTGGGCATGTAGGTAAACATGAGAGATTTGTAAACCTATAAGTCATTTTCTCGACCCTCTCTCTCTCTCTCTCCCCATCTCGCTCGCTCTCTCTCCCTCTCCCCCCCTCGCTCTCTCTCCCTCTCCTCCCTCTCCCCCCCTCCCTCTCTCTCTGGAGGGAAGTGACGTTCTCCTTCCATCCACATCTTCATCTTCTTCCCTGTCTCTTCGTCACCCTCCTCATCCATCACACCCACCTCTCCCAAAATCCTCCTGTCCAGGGGACCGTCGCCGGGACGGCCCGCTAGAGACGGTTGCCGCGGCAACACGTCGCATCGAATCCTCCGGTCGCCGTGACATTTTCATCCCGAGCCGGCCGTGATCCCTGTGGTGTTCACAGTCCCGTCCCCACGCCCATATAAAAACCCAATTTCTCCCAAGAGGCCACAGGACACCGCAGAGCTAACGCAAACACCCAACGCACATGTTAAGGTTGCTGAACTGAAGATGCATCCAGGTTCTGGTGTTTTTGAAGCCTGTTATAAAGCAGTGGCTCTCTAACCCAGGGCTGCAGGCTTACCTAGGAAGGGCCGGCGTGGGTGCAGGCTTTTGTTCCAACTGAGCAGTTACACACCATACAGACTCTACTCAACCACTAGAGTCTTGGCTAACGACCTTGATGAGTAGAATCAGGTGGGTGACTGCTCGGTTGGAACAGAAGCCTGTACTAAAGGACAGAGAACCTTCCCTCTTACTGCATGTTCATTCAGGAGGAACGCAGAGAAGGTTCCAGAAAGCGGTGGGATCACATGACAGGAAGTGCCATGGAGTCTCACCCCAGCCGTATCGAAGCGGCTCTGACCCGCCTCCGTACAGCCGCCCCACGACACGACTTTCACACACTGAAAACATGCGGCCAACCTTTCCGGCACGAGACACCTTTTTTTAATTGCCCTACGGTGTGAGGAGAATTAAAATGGCCTGTTTCACACCTGCTGCTCGTGAGGAGGAAGATTTTTAATTTTGACACTTCCTGCGAAAGGCGCACCTCGCATGTGAGAATGACGTTAGATTTCTCGCAGGAATGTTTACCTTCCATTTCACAACGCAATTATCGCTGCTTTTAAATAAGCACGCGCAGATCAACCAGACCGTGCAGAAAGCCAGCAGGCCTCTTATGAGAAAATCCATTAAACACCGACCATTTTCACACATGATGGCCTTTTAATATTTAGATGTATTGCATCGCGGACTTCCTCAAGACACTGAAAACACAATTGAAGGATAAAAAAACCCCCATGGAAGGATAGAAACACGATTCTGGCCTTTGGTTATAAATGGCTATAAATACCCGTGTTTTCATTGGCCGTTGGGCAGCGGGTGACATTCCGGCTCAAGACGGCTCCATCACAGAGCCGGGGAATCCCTGGGGGCTTGGTTTTCAGTGGCCGTCCAGGAAATAGAGACAGACAGGTCATTCTGCTCTCGTGTCTCAGTGACAGCGTTATTTTCATCCACACCAGATGGGCCTGGGCGCACGGACGCCATTCTGGCTCCTGACTTATTCAGACTGCACAATAACAGCACTGTGGAGAGGGTAATCGTGATCGGACACCATTCTGGCTCCCCAGCCTGGCTCATTTCACCGATTTATACCACACAAAAACTACACTATGGAGATGGTATTTTTTATGGGACTCAAGGACGCCATTCTGGCTCCTGGCTCCCAAAGTCTTTATTCATCTGGGACCAGCAGCAGGAAATCTATCCCAAGATTCTGTCATATTTCCACTTCCTGTGCTAAGATATCACTAGCTCCTCCAATCAGTGGGCTCTTCCTAATCGCTTCACCCCCCTGTTCTTTGCCTGACCCGGAAACGGTAAGTGTCTGGAGATTCCAATCCGTTAAATGTTCCTCCAAAGAGCTGGAAGCGGAAGTTAGGAGGTTCCTGAACTTATCTTGAGCAAGAAAACACTGAGTGCATCCTTTCGGAATGCGTGACGTATAAATGATCGATCTGTAACTGACGGGGCTTTGAACTGACGTTTGAAAGAGCGAGGACATTCTATTTGCCTAAATTACGTTCTCGATTTCCCCGTCTTCACCTCCTTTTCTCTCTTCCTTTTTTGCCCCTGATGGGTGGAGCTAGGAGCAAGAATATTAGCAAGGAGAGGAAGAATGAGCTGACAAAATAAGTGATTGGAAAGAGTCTTCTCTTAATGTGTTACCATGGCAGTGAATATACAGTATGTGTCACTGTGGAACAAATATCCCTGTGATACACAGATGATAAAGGCCTCCAATCCACAAATAATTCATTTTAAAAAACAAATCCATATCCGCTGTCATAATATGACATCAGGCTTCTCAGACGGAGCGCAGCGGTGGAGATATGAGCGGGATCGGTTTCAGACTCTTCCTCTGCGTTTAGATGTCAGATACGGCAGCGTGTCGTCTGACTGGGGTCTGCAGAAAGCTGTGTTTAGTGCCACCCTGCACCAGAGGAAAAACACACACACACTCCGACCCAAACACTCACACACGCACGCACACACTCACACACACATACCCACACACATACTCACATACTCTCACACACACACACACACACACTCCGACCCAAACACTCACACACGCACGCACACACTCACACACACATACCCACACACATACTCACATACTCTCACACACACACACACACACACTCCGACCCAAACACTCACACACGCACGCACACACTCACACACACATACCCACACACATACTCACATACTCACACACACACACACACACACACACTCCGACCCAAACACTCACACACGCACGCACACACTCACACACACATACCCACACACATACTCCCATACTCTCACACACACAAACACACTCCGACCCAAACACTCACACACGCATGCACACACTCACATACACATACCCACACACATACTCATATACTCTCACACACACACACACACACACTCCGACCCAAACACTCACACACGCACGCACACACTCACACACATACCCACACACATAGTCACATACTCTCACACACACACACTCAAGAGTGAGAGCACCACTCTTGACTGGAGTGTTGGCAGGGTGCCCATCAGCTGGAGTGTGACAGATGGACGCGTCCAAATGAGAAATAAAAGGCTTCCAGGCAGACACGGGGCCACATGAAACCCACACTGCCCTGGGGGAGACCAGCTCACAGGACCACAAGCAGCCCCCCCCCCCCCCCCCGATGACCGACATTACATAACCACTGCCACAGCCACATTCTCACACTGCACCTGTCCCATGACCTGCACTGGCAAAGCCCTGCCACAGGAAGTGACCGTCGCCATGGTGACCATTGCCTCATTATTTCAAGAGTATCCAAATAAAACCGCAGCAACTTGCACAGCACCTTCTGGGGAGCAGAAAGTGTGAAGCCATTCGTTTACAGTAATTAAAAAGTCTTACTCCAATCCCCACTTTTTTACATTAGCAGAGGAGAGGCGTGGGAATGCCCAGAACGCTAAGACACCGAGAACGGCGGACTGACAGGAAGTATCTACAGGAAGTGAGTGTGGATTCCCCACAATCTCATTGTGAGATTGTCCAGCAATCTCATTAATAAGTAAATTCCTGGAAATTGGGGATGCATTATAACTGCCTATTACAAATGATATGACATATTCCATTGCATTGTACAATCAATTCTCACAAGCAGGGCTGAGGTCAGACTGACTGTTGACTGCTGGGATACTGGAACACAGCGCCTCCCCCTGGCTGGGAACGGGAAGGACAGCACACCGGCACTTTCTCCAGCCAATGACAGCCAGAGCAGCTGCTCTCCTCAAACAGCCCGCCCCGTATTATTCTCAATCTCCGCACACAAATCAGCCCATCATGTAAACCACTCAAACATAACGGGAGAAAAATGGGTAAAACAAAACAACAACAACAAAAAAAAAAACAGCGCAGGGTCTCACTTTATTAAACTTTTATTTATTTATTTTCTTATTCTATTATTACGTTTTGATGTAGGTGTGCTTATTGCCAATCTAACACGTCTAACGCGGCGCCGGGGTTCAAAACCGTGTTTAATGGGGCGTGAAATAAAACAGTGGTACAGAATCCTAACTGAGCTTGATCAGATATATCACATTAGAGGCGAAAAAACCATTACATTTCCATAGCAACAGCCGCGCGCAGCCCGGAGGGCCGTGGAGACGCTGAGCAGGACCACGGCAGAGAAACTGGTTTTGTCGCGGTATGTTCTCCCTTTTTTATTTTGAAAATGCAGTGACGGGGGGGGCGGGGGTCTGCTCGGGAGGAACCGATACCCCCACCGTTAAAAAACAGCCTCGCCGAGACTACAGGAATCCGCATGTATCCCGTCACGGTGAATCAGTGTAAAGCTAGATGCGACTTTCAAAGCACAAACCGTTAATTAGCGTGACTGTAATTCAGATTTAAAGCGCCGCAGTTCTTGCTGTTGCCCAGGACGACCGGCACCGTTAATTGGGGCGCTCAAGTCGGATAATAATTTTCCGTTCACTTGACGAAGATCGGGTTTTTTGAGTTGAGCTGTCAGAACGGGATGCAGAGGGGAGAGAGATCGCCTTTCTTAATTATGCGTCTGCGGCGCCACATTTAGCGCTGCCATCAAACTCAACCCGTCATAAACACGCGCACAACAGATGTAATCAGGGCTTTAAAAAGCCAGCGAGAGGTGCTCACCCTTTCTTCATTATAACTGAGGTCTGCTGGAGGTCTACGTACAGTATAACACCACATACAGTACGTCTTATTATATTATTAATACAGTATAACACCACATACAGTACGTCTTATTATATTATTAATACAGTATAACACCACATACAGGACATCATCATATTATATTATTAATACAGTATAACACCACATACAAATACAACAGCCTATATTACATCATATTATTAATACTGTGTATAATGCTACCTACAGTATATTATCCCCAGGGGAGAGTGGGACCCTGGTGATATCTCCGGCCCTCCCTCTGGCAGTTGGAAGTAGAGGGGGGTGGGTTTGGGGGAGAGCAGAGGGGGTGTTACAGGGGAGAGTAGAGGGGGTGTTACAGGGGAGAGTAGAGGGGGTGGGTTTGGGGGAGAGTACAGGGGGTGGGTTTGGGGGAGAGTAGAGGGGGTGGGTTTGGGGGAGAGTAGAGGGGGTGGGTTTGGGGGAGAGTAGAGGGGGTGGGTTTGGGGGAGAGTAGAGGGGGTGGGTTTGGGGGAGAGTAGAGGGGGTGGGTTTGGGGGAGAGCAGAGGGGGTGTTACAGGGGAGAGTAGAGGGGGTGGGTTTGGGGGAGAGTACAGGGGGTGGGTTTGGGGGAGAGTAGAGGGGGTGGGTTTGGGGAGAGTACAGGGGGTGGGTTTGGGGGACAGTAGAGGGGGTGGGTTTGGGGAGAGTAGAGGGGGGTGGGTTTGGGGAGAGTAGAGGGGGTGGGTTTGGGGAGAGTAGAGGGGGTGGGTTTGGGGGAGAGTAGAGGGGGTGTTACAGGGGAGAGTACAGGGGGTGGGTTTGGGGAGAGTAGAGGGGGTGGGTTTGGGGGAGAGTAGAGGGGGGTGGGTTTGGGGGAGAGTAGAGGGGGTGTTACAGGGGAGAGTAGAGGGGGTGGGTTTGGGGGAGAGTAGAGGGGGTGGGTTTGGGGGAGAGTGGGGGGGTGGGCTTGGGGAGAGTAGAGGGGGTGTTACAGGGGAGAGCAGAGGGGGGTGGGTTTGGGGGAGAGTACAGGGGGTGGGTTTGGGGGAGAGTAGAGGGGGTGGGTTTGGGGGAGAGTGGGAGGGTGGGTTTGGGGGAGAGTACAGGGGGTGTTACAGGGGAGAGTAGAGGGGGTGGGTTTGGGGGAGAGTGGGAGGGTGGGTTTGGGGAGAGTAGAGGGGGTGGGTTTGGGGGAGAGTAGAGGGGGTGGGTTTGGGGGAGAGTACAGGGGGTGGGTTTGGGGGAGAGTAGAGGGGGTGGGTTTGGGGGAGAGTACAGGGGGTGGGTTTGGGGGAGAGTGGGAGGGTGGGTTTGGGGAGAGTAGAGGGGGTGGGTTTGGGGGAGAGTAGAGGGGGTGGGTTTGGGGGAGAGTACAGGGGGTGGGTTTGGGGAGAGCAGAGGGGGTGTTACAGGAGAGAGTAGAGGGGGTGGGTTTGGGGAGAGTAGAGGGGGTGGGTTTGGGGGAGAGTAGAGGGGGTGGGTTTGGGGGAGAGTAGAGGGGGTGGGTTTGGGGGAGAGCAGAGGGGGTGTTACAGGGGAGAGTAGAGGGGGTTTTGGGTTTTGGATTTCGCCGGCGAGCTGCAGTTGTAAAAGGAGAAACACAACACGAGGGTTTACGGCCAGGGTTTGGGCGGGACAGCAGGGCAGTGGATAGCACTGCCGCCTCACAGCAGAAGGTCCTGGGTTTGCTTTCAGCCGGGGCCTTTCTGTGTGCAGTCTGCATGTTCTCCCTGTGTCTGTGAGGGTTTCCTCTGGGTACTCCGGTTTCCTCCCACAGTCTAAACCTCACTCAGGTTACATGTCCCGCTACACAACAATGTGATACAACTGTTTACCACATTACATTACCGTGTGTGTGTGTGTGTGTGTGTGTGTGCGTGAGCACTGTGGCCCTACATAGCAGCACCTTTACGGCAGAAGTCTGAAGCCCTAGACTCGCAGGATTTACAGGTGTGTATGAAGCAAAAAGGCAGAACACTGCTTCCATCACAAGAGTGAACCGCAATAGCACAACAGCAATTAAGCAAAATACAAGAAAAAGTCCCCCAACGAAGGAGGGAAAAAATTTTAGCATTTCTGAGAAGAAATACGGAGAAATAAAAACATAATTGCTGGTTTCAGTGACCGAACGAGGGGGTCAATATATGCAGGCTTCATATTATCATATTTTCTTATTTCGCCTCGGGAGAAAGCTCAGGAGCCGATGACCTCTGACCCTTCCGGAAACTTCCGTGATGGATTGACGCCAGGAGGCAGGGATGAAGCCCCCACCTGTGAGGAAGGCTGACACTTCCGTCTGGAACACCACCACCCCCCCCCCAACCCCCCCATCCCGTACACAAAACCCCCACTGCTCCCCAGGCTCCTGTAAACACACCAAACGCATGCAAATGAGCCGCCTGCCTGCCTTCCACCAGCGCCCCAGACCGCACGCTGCTACACACTCTCAATATGTATGCAAAAAATGTTCACTACGTATACCAGTAATGCCTTGTTTTTTTCCAATTAGTTTTGTGAATGGGATGCGTTAAGGGGTAGGAAGCTGACTGCTGCAAGGTTCCTGAGCCTTCCAAAGAGACGCTCTCTGCGTGGAAGACACGTCTCCGCGGATTACGCTAATTGCTCGAGAAAATAAAATAAAATAAGATTTGAGAAGCGATAGAGGTAGTTTCAATACATTGTAGCTTTTAATGTTTCAGCACAACACTCTCGGATGACACGGGCCTTCAGTAAACATTAAGCATCCAGATTAAACAGAGACTCATTTCACTTAATTACTCATAAGTAATACACTCATAGCTGATATGAAAGAGCACCTGGGTCTTTTGACAGTTTTAATCTGCTCATGTTCGAATGTCCGCACTGTATGAAAGTGCTTGTTTGTTATCTGATTATTCTCCAAGGGTTGAAGTTTTTATCTGTGTGTTCACTCTCGCACTTACATCCTCAACCGTGCATCCCTCCAGGGTTTTCAGCGCACTTGTCCCTGCTTATGGGTATGCACTTTATTGTACGTCGCTCTGGATAAGAGCTACGCTGTAATCTAATGTTTGTGTGTGTGCATCTGTTTTTCTGCGAGTGACATCCAGGAGAGGTGCCAAGCTTTTTAAACCGAACAATAGAACGGTAGGCTCTCGACAGACCGCTTGCCTTGCTTCCCGATAACACTACATTAGACCGTGTTCGTGTTTAGCGGGTAGCTCGAATGCCCTGTTCCACATTCACTCTACGAGGACCAGGCTAAACAGGCGGGAAGCAGGGAGACTCAACGCTCACGGAGATAACCAATCACAAGACAATGACTGCGGAGTCCGTCTGTGTGGTCCCAGCAAACACAAATGGCGGCCAGCTCACCACCAGATGAGCAAATCAATGTCACTGAGCTACTGAGGACCCAAGTCCTCATGATGGACACCAGAGCTGTTCTGAGCACGCTCACTGCAAACACACCATCCCTCTTCGTCTGTGGTTTGGAGAGCGGAGAGATGGGCTATGCTTCGGAGCGCTATGACACCTGTGTGTGGCGGACGGATTAGGGACACACCTGTCTCACTTTCCAATGGTCTCTCCCCCTGTCACTCAGCTCTCCCCAGCGTACCAGAGAGTGCAGACTCATCTCACTGCTGTATGTGAGTGTGAGAGAAAGAGGGAGGGAGAGAACATGTGAGTGTGAGAGAGGGAGGGAGGGAGGGAGAGAGAGAGAGGGAGGGATATAGCATATGAGTGAGAGGGAGGGAAAGAGAGCGAGGGAGGGAGGGAGAGCATGTGAGAGGGAGGGAGGGAGAGAAAGAGAGACGGAGGGAGAGAGAACAATATGAGGGTAGCAGACTCCATTAACGTAGTGTGTAGGAAATGGGCTCAGTTGGGGAGATGGTGCAGGTCTGAATTACAGCCCACAGTACCTGGGGAGGGGGTCACCCTGCCCCTAACGGGGGGTCGTTTGTCACACCGCTTTAGGGGTCACCCAGGCAACGTCTCTACCTGGCCCTAGTCAGGCCGTGGGCTTCATTGCTCTCCATTTCTCACAGACAGGGCCCAGAGATTCAGTGACAAACTGCCCCTTTACTGCACCAGTGAAGCTCGGCTCAGACTGACTGATTGGCTTTTAATGTGCGTTTATACCCATGTGTGTCTAGTGTGTGTGTATATGTGTGTGTATGAGTGTATATGTGTGTGTGTGTGTGAGTGTGAGTGTATGTGTGAGAGAGACCGTGTGTGTGCATGTTTGTGAATGGGTAAGAGAAAACCTGTGTGTGTGCCACTTGGCTTGACCGCAGTGAAAAGACATCTCCCTCAGCCGGTTCTGTGGTAAAGCTGCAGAGCAGTGTTTCTCTGAAAGGGCTGCAGAGCAGGCGTGTAATTCCCAGGCACGGGAGCGCGGGTCCAGATCGAGCAGATACCACCACAATACTCACATCGCAGGCATCTCTCCTGATGAAATAAACGTCAAAGGGAAACCTTACTTTATTGAAATTGTGATTCGTCCCCCTGGTGTGTTTCCCTATCGCCAACATCTCACGAGCTGAGCTCTGATTTACGTGTTCATTATTCGTGTGTGTGTATACTGTATGCATGTGCTTGTGTGTGTGTGTGTGTGTGTGTGTGGGTATGGGGAGGTGTTGCCATCTTGCATAGGGAGAGATATATGTAAAAGGAGGAGGGATGCAGGGTTGTCAGTATGTTGTTATCGAGAGCTACGAGTTCAGGCCAGTATGAACCCCCTCCCCGCTGCCTTGAACACAGGGCAACTGACTCCAAATAGGAATCTGGAAATCCGGAGTACAGACACAAGATTCTGGAATGCATGGACCAGATTTCAGAATGCAGGCACAAGATTCCGTAATGCAGGGACAATATTCCGGAATGCAGAGAGAAGATTTCAGAATGCAGGGATAAGATTATGGAATTCAGGGACAAGATTATGGAATGCAGGGACAAGATTCCAGAATGCTGAAGGAGTAAACAAAAAAAGCCTTCTGGAGCACAGGGAGAAGTTTGTGGAGTGCAGGGGAAGGTGAGTCCTCTCTGCAGAAACCTCTTGCAGCCACTTACTCAGAGTGATTAGCGCTATCACAGCGAGACGGGCAGACAGGTGTAGCGAGACCATCCTGCACAAGCAACGCATCGGAGACGGCCAAGAGGGACACGGAGACGCCAGTGAAACCCCACGCCCCAGTCTTAAATCAACACAAAGTAATACTCAATTTCCCACGAGCCCCAGCGACACCGCCAAGCACCCGGCACAGGGGAACGAGTGTTTTATGGCTGCCATCGTACCGCAAGCTCTGATTGGAAATTTAATAAGCACACTGCGGAGATGCTCTCCCTCTCACTCGCTCTCTCCATCTCTCCCCCACTCCCTCTCTCTCTCACTCTCTCCATCTCTCCGCATTCCCTCCTCACCCTCTCTCCCTCTCTCTCCCTCCATTTCTCCCCCACTCCCTCCTCACCCTCTCTCCCTCTCTCTCCCTCCATTTCTCCCCCACTCCCTCCTCTCCCTCTCTCTCTCCCACCTCTCTCAGAGCTGTGGGCCGGAGCACAGGGTCTATGAAAGCAGGTGCCTCGATGTGCCAGTAAATTAAACGCCTCCTTTCAGCGCCCGTGTGTCTGCTGAGAGAGAGGGAGGGAGGGAGAGGGGGGAAGAGAGAGGGGGAGAGAGGGATAGATAGAGAGAGAGGGAGAGCGAGAGAGGGAGGGAGAATGAGTGGGAGAGAGAGAGAGAGAGCGAGACAGGGGGAGAGTAGAGAGGAATGGGCCAGGCCTTCCAAATCGATACGCTCAGTTGAAACGTGTTATTAGTCTGTATACGCTATGGTTGCAAACGGCTGGAATTAAGTTCTGTTTCATTTTCATTTCTGGCGCTATACCCGTTGTTGCTCACCCCACCCCCCCCTACCTCTGGTGCTGTTGGTTTAAATTATTTAATAGTCCTCCTCTTCCCAAACACGAGCCGCCGTCTCCTGAGGGCCATTCTTTCCGGATCATTCCCAGGCACAGGCTCTGATGTTTTAATAAAACAGCGCGCCAGGGAAGATACAATCTCAGTTTTTAAAAAATTAAAAAATCAATAGCTGGGTGGCTGGCACCAAGTTTACATTTCATAAAGGTGTTTTTATCACGCGGCGTGCTCTGTCAGAGATAAGGGCATTAGCACAGCGGAACACCACCGATCGGGCCCTCGATCAGAGCCGGTCTCCGGCCCGGCTTCGCCACGCGGCCCGCTGGCCCAAACGGACAGCACCAATATCTGCGTTAGCGCTGACGCGGGACAGCTACGCATGTTCCTGCACATTCTGCGTGTGTCTCCTCACTGGAACGCTCTGCAAACGCGAGCAAACGGCACATACACGTGTGCGTGCGTGTGTAACTGTGTGTGTGTGTGTGTGCGTGTGCGTGTGTGTGTGCATGTGTGTGTGTGCGTGTGTGTGTGTTTGTGTGTGTTTGTGTGTGTGTGCTTCTTACGTGGGGACCCTGCCGCAGAGAGTGATGAAACACCACTGCATAGCCTGCCAGAAGCACTCTGTGAGGAGTGATAAAACAGCCATACTCACACACACACTGTACACAGTTACACAAACATATACACACACACACACCCTGTACACACAGTTACACAAACATATACACACACACACACCCTGTACACACAGTTACACAAACATATACACACAAACACACTGTACACACAGTTACACAAACACACACACACACACACCCTGTACACACAGTTACACAAACATATATACACACACACACACTGTACACACAGTCATCACACAAACATACACACACACAAACACCCACACACCCTGTACACATAGTTACACAAACATATACACACACACACACACCCTGTAAACACAGTTACACAAACATATATACACACACACACACACACACCCTGTACACACACACACTGTACACACAGTTACACAAACATACACACACACACAGTTACACAAATATATACACACATACACACACACCCTGTACACACAGTTACAAAAACATATATACACACACACACACACTGTACATACAGTTACACATATACACACACACTGTACACAATTACACACATACACAGTTACACAGTTATACACACACACACACACACACACACACTGTACACACAGTACACAGTTACACACACACAGATACATATTGTACACACATGTATAAATACACACATGAACATACCATCTGTAGCACACAACAGGGGTGCCTTTATGCTCCCTCCCAACACAAGTGAGACCATGTGGTCCCCTACCCCCTCCCATCCCATCACAACATTCCCAACACAGCATTTCCATCTGCCCATTGAGATCCCCACTTCCCCCTGGAATCATCTACAAGACAAAGAACGACAGAGGATGTGGATCGAGGATGTCGGGATCTTCTGAGGAACGCAAATTCTACTCTACCCATCCCGTAACGAGGGGAACCCAACACCAGCCCAAACCACCAGCCCAAATCCACACGTAACCAGGAGACTGAGGTGAACGTGTGTAAGCTGAACAGACCCGTGTAGAGACTCTCCCAATGCCTGTAGCGGTTAAGGTAAATGACTGGGACACGCAAGGTCAGTGGTTCTAATCCCGGCGTAGCCACAATAAGATCCGCACAGCCGTTGGGTCTTTGAGCAACCCTGAATCGCTCCAGGGGAGGATTGTCTCCTGCTTAGTCTAATCAACTGTATGTCGCTCTGGATAAGAGCGTCTGCAAATGCCATAAATGTAATGGCACATTACGATGGAAGACCGCTGCACAGAATGACTGGGACAAATAAGTGTCAGCGCAGGCTTATCTTTAGACTCGATTACAGTACATTACAGTCACTTAGCTGAAGCTTGTATCCCAAGCGACTAACAGTGGATTAGACTAAACAGGGGACAGTCCCCCCTGGAGCAATGCGGGATTAAGGGCCTTGCTCAAGGGCCCAACAGCTGTGCGGATCTTACTGTGGCTACACTGAGGCTTGAACCGCCAACGTAAGTTAAGTACCTGAGTCACTATGGTCCAGGCTGTATGAGGCTACTGCACATCTTGATTCTGTGAAATATCCACCTGGTAAATAGTACCAAATACCAAATACCAAAAGGTAAATAGTGTTAGCTGTTCCTGAAGAAAGCTTCAGCACAGCAAAATAATATTCTCTTCCATATTGGAGGTTCCTTTGATTTTCTTGGTATAGCCTTGCTGGTAATTCACTCTGGATAAAAAAGACTTAAAATTGTCTCACTGTAACTGTAATGTGTCACAGTTTGGAGCTGCAGAAGGGTCAGCACAACTATGACATCGTAAAATAAGAAGGGACAGCTCAACTATGACATCGTAAAATAATGGGCGTCAGCCCAACTATGACATCATAAAATAAGAAGGGTCAGCCCAACCATGACATCATGTTATGATGCAACATCTGACCAATGGTGTTCTAAGGCAGAACAGAGGCTTTTGCACACAGACGCCATTTCCTGCCAAAACCCTTCTGGGACATATACCTATAGTAGTCTAAGCCTGCCAATAGCAGAGCATTACCACAACAATTAGGGCCGCTCACACTTACAGTCAGTCCACTTTCCATGGAGCCGTGCCAGGCCGAGCCCATTACAGCCCTGCGGGACAATGCAGCCTTGTGTGCACGCTGCAGATTAATAAAGAGAAGTCAGACCTACAGCGATGGGGATTACAGGGAGAGGTGTGTTCCCCAGGCCGGCTGTCTGGGGCTGTTTACAGGGGGGAAGCGTGGGCAACGGGAGGGGAGCCAGCTTCTCACTCCTGCTCCCGACTGATTAACCAAACGGTGAACACCGGCCTCCGATTTCAGTATCCTTTACTGAGTCATTTACATTTAGAAACACTCCATAAAGGCTTCACACTAATCATTTCTAATTAAACAATACTGAACTCAACATCACCACAATTCAAATATAAGCCCAGGATTTCAACCGTACTTTACAACGGATCCATTACGGAAGCATCCGGAAAGCAACGGCAATGGTGCCACTAGCGGTAACGACACCATCAGCTTGGAGAACCTTCCGGCCACTCCAGTGTTGAGTCGCGGGACGGTTTTGGGGCTTTAAAGACAGCTCAGACCCATTTCAGACACCAGTGCCCCCCACTCAGCCATACACCAATCCCACAATGCATCAGGGAGGCCACCTGTCTGCGCAGAAGCTTCCCAGCATGCCCTGCTGTCCGGGCCTGGAGTGAGGACGGCGCACCTCCAGCACACAGAGGGGTGTCGTCGGCACGCCACTCAAACGATGATGTCATCCCGCTGAGGAGGGCGGCGGTGTTCGTCAGGAAAGGACAACACTCTGAGGTCACAGATAGAACAGGGGAAGTCGGGCCTCAACACGGAAAACAGCCAATGAAATAGAACTTCATAAGGGCAACCAGCCAATGAAATAGAACCTCGCAAAGACAAACAGGACCTCATGAGGGCAAACAGCCAATCAACCATGCAAAGGGAAAAAAAATTGCTAATCAGCCAGGACCTAAAAAAGGTAAACAGCCAATCAAAAAATTACCTCAGTGAGCAAAGTAGCCAATCAAATTGAAACTCACAAGAGAAAACACAGCCAATCAGCATGACCCTACCTCCCTCCCAAGCCCTCTCCTTGCTTGGACAATATCTCAGCCATGCTCACACCCTCACACACACACTCACACACATGCTCACACGCACACACTCACACACACGCACACTCACACACACTCACACACTCTCACACACACGCACACACACACACACTCACACACACACACACACACACTCACACACACACCCTCACACGCACACACACACACACTCACACACACACACACACTCACACACACACCCTCACACGCACACTCACACACACACTCACACTCTCACACCTGGGTGAGATGCACCTGTTCCCGAGCACAGACTAAAGACTACAACCAGACCCAATTTATCATGTGTGACTGAAGCTGCTGTTTCAAGCAGATGTTTATTTAGGTGCACACACTGTACTTAAATAAACACATAACACATTACAAATAAGGTGTGTAATGTATACTGGAAATAAACTACATTATAACAGCAGTTCCCAAACTTCTGATCTGAAGCCTCCTAAATCATGAGCGCGAGCCACAGGCGGCAGAAACACACTTGTGCAGGAAAGCTTTTCTCAAAAGGGACGCCAGGTTGTTTCCATATCACACATAAGCCTGTAAGGCACTGCATGTGGTACAGATAATACATACATAATACACTGCAATGGAATTACAGTCGTCTTTTTAATGTGTAATCCATGTCATACGGAAACATTAACAAAATATTGTTGAAAAAAGAAACATATGTAAATTTTGACCAGGAGCCTTCCTGGGGCCTCTGCACACACCCCCTGGGCGGTTCCCAGCTGGACCCCAGTTTGGGGGTGTCCCCCCCCCCTCCCGTATGGATCTCATCCCCCCTCCAGGTCCATCTGTCGAGCAGAACATGAAGTTTCTCCCCCCAGCTCGAGTCTTGACAGCAGACTGACGGAACCCCAGCGGAAAGCGAAAGTCTCCGTTCACACTGTCAGCAGACATCAGTGTGATGCCGTCTAGATTTTGTCCTTATGTCAAAAGCTCAGTCCTTGGTCTAATTTTGATAAAATACGTTTTTTTCTCTCAATTAAGTGTTACTTGTTTTCGGTTTGCGGCGTCATTTTTTATCAATGTTACACTTCCGATTCCATACCCTGTTCAGTTGACTGAACCTTTGGGTCAGGCTGATTGGAGAGTCTAAATTGCCCGTAGGTATGAGTGTGCGAGTGAATAGGTGTGTGTGCCCAGCGATGGACTGGTGACCTCTCCAGGGTGTATTCCTGCCTTTCACCCAATGTATGCTGGGATAGGCTCCAGCCCCCCTGCGACCCTGTTCAGGATAAGCGGGTTAGGATAATGAATGAATGAATGAACTTGTAACTGATCGCTGTAAATCGCTTTGGATAAAAGTGTCAGCTAAATTACTTATTTATATATTTAAGTCTTCACTTAGCCTATAGTGCATAAACTGGGTTCCAAGGGAGCCCCACCTCCTTCTAATCTCCTTCTCCTTAGACACATGTTAAGTACAGGGTAAGGTGTGTTGACGTGCTCCAGACAGCAGCACAGCACTGTGCTCTTGACTCATTTATCCACACGGACACACACATGCAGGCTCTACTAGCATCGGCTACTAGCAATCAATTCAAGCTTTGAAGACCATTCTAACAGCGCTTGAAGTGGGGATTTTTTCTTTTGCAAAATGTCCCCAGTACTTTCACTTTCGCATACAAAGACCGGTTCTGCTGCATCTGCGAACACAGGAACATATTTTCTGCATAGACAGAATATTGAGTAACATTAAAAGCCATTTAACATTATAAACAGTTTTACAAGCAGTGTGTGAATCGCATCGCAAGTGGAAATGCTCAGAATTCTCTGAGGCTTCAGCCTTCAGCCTTTTTGGGAGCAAAAGTTCACAAATACAAACCGGCAGCCTAATAGTCTTATCGTGGTAAATAGCGAGAGCATCCATGCCCAGAACCTGCCTTTTGTTGTTGTTGTTTTTCACTTATGCACCACATCTCTTGGCTTGAAGGCTATGGCACTCCTGATCAATTTTCCACCGTGTTTATAACGTTTATAAAACGCATTCATCCTCCTCTGAAGAGACCCTCCACGCATTCAACATCACGTTCTCAGATCCTTGAGAAGATGTTTTCTTGCGTTGTCATTCTCAATATTGCTTTGTGCGTTCTTGCACATTCGTATTGATGTACACTGTTCACCTGGGTGCACCCCTGTTAAATAAGATTTGAGTCCAAATCTTATTTATTTCTTATTTCTTCCTCTCCTGGATAAATAAAGGATAAAATACATTTTGTGAATAAAAATAAATCTGCCATATTTTCAGAGCACAGGGTTAAGGGTCTTCCTCAAGAGCCCGACAGCTGTGCAGAATTTATTGTGGCGATACTGAAGCGTGGTCAAAGACAAACACTTTAGCCTCCAGGCTACAGCCACCTCAGCCACTAGGCTACAGGCACCTTAGCCAATAGACTATAGGAACCATAGCCAATAGGCTATAGACACCTTAGCCACTAGGCTATAGGCACGTTAGCCACTAGGCTACAGGCACCCTAGCTGCTAGGCTACAGGCATCTTAGTTGCTAGGCTGCAGGCACATTAGCCACTATGCTACAGGCACCTTAGCTGCTAGGCTACAGGCACGGTAGCTGCTAGGCTACAGGCACCTTAGTTGCTAGGCTACAGGCACCTTAGCCCCTAGGCTACAGGCACCTTAGCTGCTAGGCTACAGGCACCTTAGTTGCTAGGCTACAGGCACATTAGCCACTAGGCTACAGGCACCTTAGCTGCTAGGCTACAGGCACCTTAGCTGCTAGGCTACAGGCACGGTAGCTGCTAGGGTACAGGCACCTTAGCCAGTAGGCTATCGGGTGCTCCAGCGGAGTTGGCGTCCTGCACATGTGCGAGTGGGACAGTTGGCGGGACTGGGCGGGTCGGTCACGCGGCGGTCAGCAGGTTTGGCGGTAAGTGAGGGCATCTGCTCGGGAGTCTCCTGGACAGCAGGACGGGAGTGGGAAGCACACACACACACACACACACACACACACACGCACGCACACACACACACGCACACACACACACACGCGCACACACGGGCGCACAAACACGCACATGCGCACACACGCACACACGCACACACGCACACACGCACACACGCACACACGCACACACTCACACACTCACACACTCACACAGACACACAGACACACAGACACAGACACAGACACACAGACACACACTCAGTACAGCAGAATTGTTATGGGGAGGACACACACACACACACACACACATACTCAGGACAGCATGATGCGTACGGGGAGGACCATTGGTCGGGCCTTGGCAGGAAGTGTGTCAGATTGACACCTGCTCTGTGAATTATTCATGCAATCGTAAAGGGGCTTTCCGGCAGGGCTGTTCGAGAGCTGTCAGAGTGAGAACATCACACACACTCTCACACACACACACACGCACACACACACACACACACACACACACACACATGCACAGACACTATCATACACACACACTCTGACACTCTCACACAAGCACACACTCACACACTCACACACACACACACACACACTATCATACACACATACTCACACTCTCACACAAGCACACACTGACACACACACACACACACACACACTATCATACACACACACTCTCACACAAGCACACACTGACACACACACATCCAGACACGTGTCAGAGGGGTTCTAATTAGCACCAATCAAGCAATTTATGTTGTGCCACCTGTTTATGGAGCTTGCCCACATGTCGAGTGTGCAGAAGGAGACACACAGGATCAAGCATTTAGACACAAACACACACATACACACACAGACGCACACTCACTCACATTTATGCACAAAAGCCGGTCTTTATATCTACATTACTCTGCAATACACAGCACCATTAACACACGCCTTCATACACAATACAAAAAAGACTCAAGGGAAGAAATCTCTGCGTCTCGTCTAAAAGACACTCTACAAACCCTTCGCATAGATCGTTCCTCTATGGTTGTGCTCTACGGCTGAATCCGATACGGCAAATTAATGCCAGATTTTATTTGTCATTGAGAAAACAGATGAGTGCTTGATGTTGCCATAAAAGCCTCCAATCGGAGGAGCGCGGGCCTGACGCCGCAGGAATACCAATGGCGGAGCCCCAGTGCAGAATATCCCCGTGCAATAAGCGCACGTCTGCGTCAGCCCTGGGAGCCTGGGGGGGGGAGGCCGCAGCCATCCCTCACAGACGGACATTATGCCATTCCATAAATAAGTTATTAAACTGACCTGTATTTGCAGAACCCTGACGCTTGATTTGCGGCGCAGCGCCATGAGGGGCCTATGAATTTTCATAATAATTTCATTTGAAACAAATCATCTCTGCAGTGTCTAAATGTCTCCCCCCCCCCCTCCCTCTCTCCTCTCTCTCTCTCTCAGATCTCTAAATTGGGGTGAAAGAAGAGGTTCTGTTTCCCGGAACACAGGAAACCGCCGGGCGTTCTTCGCCCAGGTCCGCGCGTTTAATTACGATTACAGAGGGAACGGCTGGACCGATCGGCGCCCTTTCCCCCCGATAATAACCGCGGGAGCAGAGCCGCGCGGCGTTCCTGACGCACACACGAGGGGGGGGGGGATCGCTGACCTTCCGAGGCTCTGACGTTCCGGTTCTGGAAGGCTCCGTCGCCTCCGTCAGGAAGACGGGAAAATGAAGTCTTTAATCTCCCGCTCATTACGATCGGTTTAAATCTTCGACCGCTGCGGCGTTCCTCGCGCGGGAGAAATTAAACCTCTCTTCGATTGCTTCCTCCGCACGAGCTGGAGCCACGCCGGCATGCAGAGACCGTAGCCTAGCGACCGACAGCAACAGGCAAACCACGCTAATGAAAGTCTTAATGAAACCAATGGTTTTTCTGGGTTATTGTCATTCAATCTACAAAGCTAATGTCTTCTGTGGAGAAAAGGGCTGGATGAACGGCGGGGGGGGGGGGGTGGGGGGGGGGGGGCTCATTATCAAAGGTCACGTTGAGAGGCCCGATGTTTTATCCATTTCAAAAAGCAGGCAGCGGGCTGAGCTGAAACTTTTGTCCACGCGCTTTTCCACTGCTAAGAATCCTGGCTTTTGCTTCCCTTGTATTTTTTTCCTGCGAGTCTTGCATTCTTTTAAAGGGCAAAATTAGCTCATTGGAAGCTAGCGAAGGGAGGATTCGGGGGCTCTATTCTAACTAGTGTCTGCAGGTTTAACTCCAGTCCTGGAGGGAGTGCTGCAGGTTTAACTCCAGTCCTGGAGGGCCGCAGTGTCTGCGGGTTTAACTCCAGTCCTGGAGGGCCGCAGTGTCTGCGGGTTTAACTCCAGTCCTGGAGGGCTGCAGCGTCTGCAGCTTTAACTGCAGCCCTGGAGGGCCCCGAATAATACCCCACCCGCCCCCCTCAGAAGCCTGGGGCAGTAACCGGATTATCAGCTGTATCCCAGAAATGGACACCTCCCTGACCAGGCCA
>NC_083770.1:41539826-41622326 GCF_963514075.1 Conger conger
TAAAATAACATCAGGTAAAATAATACAAGACATGATGAAAAAAAAAGAAATATAGTATATACAGTATGTGCGCTACACCTGTATACAAAAATCAACAGAAAAACCAAAACAGTAAAGTATGACACAGCAGTTAAGTATTTCACAGCAGAGGTACTCCACTGTCCACATACAACATTTTAGGCACCACAGTCCTGCCTTCATGAAAGACCAAAAAAAAAAAAAAAAAACTAAACCAAAGCACAAGTACAATATTTACCCTACCCTATTTAATTTCATTTTGGGTATAACGACAGAAGGTATAGTTTTAGTTTGTTCTTAAATATTGGCAGAGAGGGTGCTGATGTGGGTGAAGTATTTATCAGGTGCTGGTGAGCATTCCACAACTGCACACCACGGTACAGCCTAGTGGCTAAGGTTCCTGTAGCCTAGTGGCTAATGTGCATGTAGCCTAGTGGCTAAGGTGCCTGTAGCCTAGTCGCTATGGTGCCTGTAGCCTAGTGGCTAAGGTGCATGTAGCCTAGTGGCTAAGGTTCCTGTAGCCCAGTGGCTAAGGTTCCTGTAGCCCAGTGGCTAAGGTGCATGTAGCCTAGTGGCTAAGGTGCATGTAGCCCAGTGGCTAAGGTGCATGTAGCCTAGTGGCTAAGGTTCCTGTAGCCCAGTGGCTAAGGTGCCTGTAGCCTAGTGGCCTGACTGGGACCTGAAAGGTTGGTGGTTCGAGCCCAGGTGTAGCCACGATAAGATGTGCACAGCTGTTGGGCCCTTGAGCAAGGCCCTTAACCCCACATTGCTCCAGGGGGATTGTCCCCTGCTTAATCAACTGCAAGTCACTTAGGATAAAAGCATCAGCCAAATAAATGTGATGTAATGTCTGGCGTCTCCTGGCTTCTGCCACGGTCTCCGAGCGAACGGCCCTGTTTCCATTACTCCCTGCCGCGACCTCTGACCTCTGGGACATGGGTTGGCGCCCCGTGCCTGATGACATCAGCGGTCGCGCGAGAGCGAGCGGCTTTGAGGACTCGCCAACTTCTTTGGCAGTCCATCAAGCAGACCCTTCGGGGGGAGATGTCCAAGAACGAGACTTTATTGCTAAACCAACAAGGAAAAATAAAAACCAAGACTTCAGAGGAGAAAGGGTTGTTGTGAAAAAGTAGATGAGTTTAGGGAGTCACGGGAATGAAAAAGAACTCCAAGGGCCAGTTTCAGAGTTACAGAGACAGATGAAGCGCAGTCCTGAAGTACACTGATCTTTGGCTGGAGAATCCCCATTCAGACTTGAACAGGGGTATCTCTGTGTCAGACGATCATGACAATATTAGGCCAAAGTCTGTGTGCATATTTGAGAAATCTGAAAGAATCCATGTTAGAACATAAGAATAACTGGCCCCAAATGATCCACAGATCCTGTAGATCTTCCGAGAAGCAGATTAGTGCACTGGGAGGAATCTGTATGGAAATCAATCTTCAGACTGCACACCCCCCAGGCAGATCTCCCCATTACCTCACAGTGACCACCCCCCATCTCATTTCTATTATTTATTCTTTATTTATTATTATCTGTTACAAGATTTCCACTTCAGACTGTGTTATTATGACCTGCTAAGGGACTACAGACACAAATGAGTGGTAGCGACCTCTGGTGTTTATTATATATACCTGTGTGAAATTTATGTTAAATTACGCATTGGACCCTCTGAAACAAATAAACAAACAAGCAAATAAATAAATAAATGAATGAAAATATACTGTTCAGACTGCATCTCAACGCTTTCATACTAGGTCAGGTATTTTTATGGTTTTGTGTTTCTCTTCCTGGGGGCTGTTATGGATGATATCTGTATGTGTGCACGTGCGTATTTTCGTTATTGCTTAGTGCAGTTCATTAGCAGTGGCACTTTAGTGGTGTTACACGTTTACCTGCGGGTGCCGGGATGTTGTTCAGCGGGTCTGAGGCGCTGTAATTGCTCATATTAATCAGGAGAAGGCCGTTATGTTTCTCCTACACAGTAAAAGTGTCGGGATAAGAGCACCTTCTAAATGAACATAAAGACGGTCAAACGCTAAACCGCATCGGTAAAGAGAACTGCATCCATCCGTCTCCGTGTTTGTGTGATAATGCCTGATAAACATGGCCTCACATATTAACAGTAATTAACCTTAAGTTCCAGATGAAGGACACTTGTTTAAGGGCAAAACCGGCGTTGTGCAGTTAAGATTCAGCATTCCAGATACTGGGGCCAACCCAAAACAGGAAAGAGAAATGAGACCTGGCTAAAATACGTAATTGTTTTGGATTCAAATACCTTTCTGTGACCGATTGATCTTGCCTGGTGCCACTGAGCCAACCAAGAGAACCAGAAGGTGGGCTTTGCAGTTTTCATGGGTTCCAATACACCAGACAAGCTCAGTAAAGCGTAGAAAAGAATTTGAATCCAAAACAATTACATACTTGCAGAAAAGTATTTGAATCCAAAACAATCACATGTCCCAGGTCTTAGAGAAATATATACATACTTCTTTCATGATCAAAAGGAGCAACATATGGTAAGTGACTGTAGAGTAATGTGATAAAAATGTACTGTATTAAATATCATCTTAAAGTTGATCATCTACATCACATATGCTTTCAGTCACATATTAAAGCAGTGGATAATAGCACTTTGCCTTTCTAAGGGCATAAGCTCAGGTACTGGAGAACCAAGTCTTTTTGTCCTGTGCACATTGGGAAAGGATAGAGCAGCCGGCTCATTTGTAGTGTCCAGGGGCAGTATTTATTGCCCTGGGGCAGTATTTATTGCCCCGGTTTGAGATGGGCACACAGTGGGTCTGTATTTATGTCTCGCCCAGTCCGCCCATGATTTATCTGTTAGGATGAGCACTTACAGACGCCAGCCTCTCTTCAGACAGTGGGTCTCTTCTCAATCAGTGGGTTTTTTCCCCCCAAATCAGTCTACTAAGCTGCTTAATGCCCACTCACTCAGGGTGGTGGAAGCAGACAGACCTGGGTCAGATATGTAATTGTTTTGGATGCAAATACTTTTCTATGCTTTACTGAGCTTGTCGTTGGAACCTATGAAATCCTCTCAAAAACCCTGCCTTCTGGTCCTCTTGGTTGGCTCAGATACACCAGGGAAGATCACCCGAGCACAGAAAAGTATTTGAATCCAAAGCAGTTACGTATTTGATGCAGGTCGGAGGCAGAAGCCATTTTGGGGATTTTTTTAATCTCCTGGAGAGAATCTACCACACTGTAAAGGCCAGCTTCTAGCGTCGCTCGACTGAAATCACAGAACTTTCCGGAACATTCTATTTTCTCCCAAAGTAGGCTGTGGCCATTGTCTTCAGCTATATTCACTGAAACAGCCTGTTCTTGGTAAAGCTCATGAGTGCCGCTGGAGAAATGACATGTAAAACCGGATAGAGATTGTTTTTGCTACTTAAGACCACACAAACGCCTTCTTATGGATAAACACTGGAAAGGTGTATAATACGGGACCTTTAAATAATGCCTTAATGTTGAAAAAGCTTTGAAGTTAAATAATGTTATAATGTCCAAAAAAACCTTTGAATTAAATAATACTATAATGTCTGAAAAGCTTTTGTTGCAAATGGTCTTTGGGGGAAGAAAAAAAAGTCCACAAGCTTGCCTGGGTTCCAGTGACATCATCAGAAAACACGAGGCAATTAGCCAACATAAAGTGCACTTAGAAAGCATTGTTCTCAGTCACCCTGGTAATGTTTCAAACACGGTATGCAGCACTAAAAAGCATCGATCGGGCTGGCCTGTTAAATAAAGTAGTGTTGAGCTCACAGCGGCCTGCTGGAACTCGAATCCTCTTGCCGTTAAGAGAGAGAACGAAGGCGCGTTGTCTCGCCAGATTCACATTCATTGAGCGATCACCCCGGTGGGAGAAGACCGGTTGATGTTAAACTATTCTTCGCTTCTTATGCACACACCCACAGTTATGCACACACCCTCAGACACCCATACAAACACGCCCTCATCCACACACACACAAACACACGCAAACACACGCAAACACACGCAAACACACGCAAACACACTCTCACACACACACATCCACACACACACACACACACACACACACAAACACACACACACACACACACAAACACACATACACACACGCAAACACACATACACACACAAACACACACTCACACACACCCACCCACCCACACTCACACATATATACACATACACATACACACACACACAAACACACACACACGCACACGCACACTCTCACACACACATGCACACTCACACACACCCACCCACCCACACTCACACATATATACACAAACACACAAACACACAAACACAAACACACACACACACACACACACACACACACACACACACACACTCTCACACACCCACCCACCCACACTCACACATATATACACATATACACATACATACACACACACACAAACACACAAACACACGCACACTCTCACACACACATGCACACTCACACATATATACACATATACACATACATACACACACACACACACACACAGATCCAATGACGTGTGGTTGCAGAAGTAGGCCCTCGGTGCGCCAGCTGTCCACCCAGAGGATTCTGGGATATCAGCGGCTGTGTTCAGCAGGGGGTGGTTTCCGCGGCGATGCGTGTGTCGATGCTAATTTGTGTTTGAGTAGGGGCGCTAGTTTCTGCCAGAGACAGATCATCTCTGGGTCTAACAGACGGGATAGCGGAAACAAAAGCCACTGTCCGGCCCAGCGTCCCGGAGACAGATCGGCTGCCCTTATTCCGGGTCATTCCTCTACGGACAAACGGCTGTGGTGTTCCGGGCGGACTGCCGGATGCAGGGGAGGGAAACGGGATCGGGATTGATGATCTGCCCATATTTGTTCGCTGGGCCAGTCTGACACAGTGTCTCTGTGACCTGAGCTGTAGAACACTACACTGCAAAAAAAAATTCTGTCTTAACAAGCGTTTTAGTCTTAAGTAACAGTTAAGATCAAATTTTGTTCCTCTCAAGTAGAACATATAAGCTTGGTTTAAGTTACTGCTTGCTTGTCAAGTGAAATTATCTTACCCCATTGTCAAATCTTGACATGAGTCAAACTGTCTAACCTCATTGGCAATATATATGTCTTACTTTGCAAAAAAGTAAAAGTAGTAAGATAAGTCTCAATGTAAGACTAAAATACTTGTTGAGATTTCCTTATATAACCCCACCCCTTTAAATTCTTCAGCCTGGGAACCCATGACAACGGCTGATCAGTGTATCCCAGCATGCACCAGGAAGTCATCAGGAGAGTCGCAGTCTCCGCTGGCTTTCACTGTTACTCAGCGACTTAATTGATCAATTAGAGCAGCTGATTACAGTGTTAACTCACCTCACCTGGCTTCTGCTGTCTGAAGAGGCTGCTGATGTAGAGCTGAGACAACCAGCATAAAAATACAGCTCAAACACACAGCACAAAAACACAGCTCAAACACAGCACAAAAACACAGCACAGTGCAAAAACACAGCGCAAACACACAGCTCAAACACACAGCACAGTGCAAAAACACAGCGCAAACACACAGCACAAAAACACAACTCAAACCCACAGCTCAAACACACAGCACAAAAACACAGCACAGTGCAAAAACACAGCGCAAACACACAGCTCAAACACACAGCACAGTGCAAAAACACAGCGCAAACACACAGCTCAAAAACACAGCTCAAAAACACAGTGCAAACACACAGCACAAAAACACAACTCAAACCCACAGCTCAAACACACAGCACAAAAACACAATGCAAACACACAGCTCAAACACACAGCTCAAAAACACAGTGCAAACACACAGCTCAAACACACAGCACAGTGCAAAAACACAGCGCAAACACACAGCTCAAAAACACAGCTCAAAAACACAGTGCAAACACACAGCACAAAAACACAACTCAAACCCACAGCTCAAACACACAGCACAAAAACACAGCACAGCGTAAAAACACAGTGCAGACACACAGCTCAAACACACAGCTCAAAAACACAGTGCAAACACACAGCTCAAATACACAGCCCAAACACACAGCACAAAAACACAGCACAGCGCAAAAACACAGCACAAAAACACAGCGCAAACACACAGCGCAAACACACAGCGAAAACACACAGCGAAAACACACAGCACAGCGCAAAAACACAGCAGAGAGCACAAAAACACACAGCACAGAGCACCAAATCACAGCACAGAGCACAAAAACCAGCAACGCTCTGCAGCTGTAAAGAGTCCAGCTGAAAGAAAGTGATGTGACATACAGGGTACATGACTGATACAGAGCGTGTGAACAGCGGGGAGCGCAGTGCAGTGTCTGCAGTGACAGGCTGCTTAATTACCACTATAATCTCCCCCTCGCCAGACGGTGCCTTAGTGTGTGTCAGCGCGTAGAGCGGGCAACCTCGGCGTGTTAAACGCTGACAATCGCCCGATGTCCCTTTGATAGCGCGCACCCCCCGACTTCCCGAGGAATTTGACATGCCGGCTTTTCTTCGCTGAGGGTTTTCCAGCGGGAACGGGAATGCCGAAGTCAGAGAAACACACACACACACACCCCCCCCCGCCACAGCAACACTGATGAAGGCCCAACATTTAGCTTGATGCAACACTCACTGTAAAAATATGTTGTACACAGACCCATCCACTGTAAGACACTCGATAACATGAAGCATGCACACGTATAAAAGAAGCGTAGCCACATTTTCATCCAATCAAAGATTGCCACACAAATCAAATGTATACAGCGTGCAACCAACAGCAAATACCATTGGATCAATTGTGCGTTTACAGTTAATGCTGTCTGAGTTCAATGATCCCACCTCCTTGCTTTCTTGATTGGGCGCCTGATAGAACCAATCACATGGAATGCTGCCCTCAGAACACACTCCAATAAAAATAACAGTCCTACGCGCCAAACGCGGACGGTTGTTTTCAATTAAGTTTCCCTTCAGAAACACGCTCTACTTTGGCCACGGCGCCCAGAACCGACTCGGCCAGAAACACGAATCGATTTACAAAATGTGTTTATTTACGGGTCAATGTCGAGGACGAGAGTCTGACGGAATCTCGGCCAGCGTCCAAGGAGGAGCTGAAGAGATAGCGGAGGAGGAAGTCAGAGAGGCTTTGAGTGCAGGCACAACCTCGGGGGGAGAGGGCTGTCCTTGGGAGCATGCCGGAGTGTCGGGGATGTTGGGGGTCAGAGAAGTGGGACTGTGCCAGGCGGAACAAAAGGGGCGACACTGGCTCAGTGAATGGCCAGACCAACGTGTGTGTGTGTGTGTGTGTGTGTGTGTGTGTGTGTGTGTGTGTGTGTGTGAGTGTGTGTGTGAGTGTGTGTGTGTGTGTGTGTGTGTGAGTGTGTGTGTGAGTGTGTGTGTGTGTGTGTGTGTGTGTGTGTGTGTGTGTGTGTGTGAGTGTGTGTGTGAGTGTGTGTGTGAGTGTGTGTGTGTGTGTGTGTGTGAGTGTGTGTGTGAGTGTGTGTGTGAGTGTGTGTGTGTGTGTGTGTGTGTGTGAGTGTGTGTGTGAGTGTGTGTGTGTGTGCGCGAGTGTGTGTATGAATGGGTGAATGAGAAGCATCGATTGTACAGCGCTTTGGATAAAGACGCTATATAAATGTCAACCATTCACCGTGTACCATTTAACAAAATTGCGGAAATATAACGGAATGCCGGGAAGATGTAGGCTGTGCTAGTCAGATAGTCGGGGTTGTGCCGAGTGAAAATCGGGAAAGCCGCGGCTGAGCGGACCGGACGCCGGGAATGTGGCCGTGGAGAGGAACACAGCGGCCTCCTGTTCCGGGTGAATGTGGCCGTGGAGAGGAACACAGCGGCCTCCTGTTCCGGGTGAATGTGGCCGTGGAGAGGAACACAGCGGCCTCCTGTTCCGGGTGAATGTGGCCGTGGAGAGGAACACAGCAGCCTCCAGTTCCGGGTGACTGCCCGCATTCCCAGGCCGGGCAGATGTGCTCTTTCATCTTCCTCCTCCTCAGGTCAGGCCTCTCCCCTGCAGCTGTGTGCCCCCCCCTCGGAGGAGTGTCCCTGAGCTCAGCGAAGCCGAGCAGCGCTCCGATTCCCGCCGCATCCCGTTCACTCCCGGTCTCCGGCCCGGGTCCGGCCCATCAGCAGCTCAGGATCGGCTGGAGTGTCACTCAAGGAGGAACCGCCTGTGTCATCACATACCGGTGACTTCCCTCGGCCAATCAGCTGTGCACTGGTGACTTCCCTGGTCAATCAGCTTCACACCTGCCACGTCCCCCTCCAACGCACCAATGGCACAGCGTGAAATGAAACGGTGTCTGACGACGCCAAAGGAGACAGTGAACAGAATACACCAGAAGAGCGCAGAGTAGTGTTATGAATAGTGCAAGGACACGTCATGAGTCATGAGCACATGTTCTGGGGCAGCACAGCCCCGGTCCTCCAGCAGGAGCAGGAAACAGGGGAGAGAGAGAGAGAGAGAGAGAGAGAGAGAGAGAGAGAGAGAGAGAGAGGAATAAAACAGATGAAAAGAAAGATGACAAAGGACAGGACAGGGTCTGTCCATGCAGGAAACACAGCGGAGTTTCACTGGGCCCTGGAGGAGTGTGTCTCTCGGCCGTTTCCATGGGGGGGACGGGGGGTGCTGCAGCTGGGGAACCGATCAACAGCACCTCACAGAACATCAAAGACCGCACACCCCCCCGTGGCTCCCCCACAGTACCCCCAAAAACAACCTCCAGGGAGCGCACCTGTTTGGACTGGTGGCTTTAAATAATCCAGAACAATGAGAGAGGGAGAGAGAGAGAGGGAGAGAGAGAGAGAGAGAGAAAGAGAGAGAGAGAGAGAGGGAGAGGGAGAGATAGAGACAGAGAGAGCGCTGTTGGCCTCTGGGACAGCGAGGGGGAACAGAAACAGGGTCCCGGGCTGAAACAGAGAGCAAACCCGGCGTGTCAGCAGTTCTATTCGGGCTCCCAGCCCTGCGGGGCCAGGCTGCTGATGAAGGGGCTGCAGTCACCCCGGGGGCCGGCAGAGTGTCTGTGCTGGAGGGTTCAGAGTGTCTGTCTGTGCTGGAGGGCTCAGAGTGTCTGTGCTGGAGGGTTCAGAGTGTCTGTGCTGGAGGGCTCAGAGCGTCTGTGCTGGAGGGCTCAGAGCGTCTGTGCTGGAGGGCTCAGAGCGTCTGTGCTGGAGGGTTCAGAGTGTCTGTCTGTGCTGGAGGGTTCAGAGTGTCTGTGCTGGAGGGTTCAGTGTATGTGCTGGAGGGTTCAGAGTGTCTGTGCTGGAGGGCTCAGAGTGTCTGTGCTGGAGGGCTCAGAGTGTCTGTGCTGGAGGGCTCAGAGTGTCTGTGCTGGAGGGTTCAGTGTCTGTGCTGGAGGGTTCAGAGTGTCTGTGCTGGAGGGTTCAGTGTCTGTGCTGGAGGGCTCAGAGTGTCTGTGCTGGAGGGTTCAGTGTCTGTGCTGGAGGGTTCAGAGTGTCTGTGCTGGAGGGTTCAGTGTCTGTGCTGGAGGGCTCAGAGTGTCTGTGCTGGAGGGCTCAGTGTCTGTGCTGGAGGGTTCAGAGTGTCTGTGCTGGAGGGTTCAGAGTGTCTGTGCTGGAGGGTTCAGAGTGTCTGTGCTGGAGGGTTCAGAGTGTCTGTCTGTGCTGGAGGGTTCAGAGTGTCTGTGTTGAAGGGCTCAGAGTGTCTGTGCTGGAGGGTTCAGTGTCTGTGCTGGAGGGTTCAGAGTGTCTGTGCTGGAGGGTTCAGTGTCTGTGCTGGAGGGCTCAGAGTGTCTGTGCTGGAGGGCTCAGTGTCTGTGCTGGAGGGTTCAGAGTGTCTGTGCTGGAGGGTTCAGAGTGTCTGTGCTGGAGGGTTCAGAGTTTCTGTGCTGGAGGGCTCAGAGCGTCTGTGCTGGAGGGCTCAGAGCGTCTGTGCTGGAGGGCTCAGAGCGTCTGTGCTGGAGGGTTCAGAGTGTCTGTCTGTGCTGGAGGGTTCAGAGTGTCTGTGCTGGAGGGTTCAGTGTATGTGCTGGAGGGTTCAGAGTGTCTGTGCTGGAGGGCTCAGAGTGTCTGTGCTGGAGGGCTCAGAGTGTCTGTGCTGGAGGGCTCAGAGTGTCTGTGCTGGAGGGTTCAGTGTCTGTGCTGGAGGGTTCAGAGTGTCTGTGCTGGAGGGTTCAGTGTCTGTGCTGGAGGGCTCAGAGTGTCTGTGCTGGAGGGTTCAGTGTCTGTGCTGGAGGGTTCAGAGTGTCTGTGCTGGAGGGTTCAGTGTCTGTGCTGGAGGGCTCAGAGTGTCTGTGCTGGAGGGCTCAGTGTCTGTGCTGGAGGGTTCAGAGTGTCTGTGCTGGAGGGTTCAGAGTGTCTGTGCTGGAGGGTTCAGAGTGTCTGTGCTGGAGGGTTCAGAGTGTCTGTCTGTGCTGGAGGGTTCAGAGTGTCTGTGTTGAAGGGCTCAGAGTGTCTGTGCTGGAGGGTTCAGTGTCTGTGCTGGAGGGTTCAGAGTGTCTGTGCTGGAGGGTTCAGTGTCTGTGCTGGAGGGCTCAGAGTGTCTGTGCTGGAGGGCTCAGTGTCTGTGCTGGAGGGTTCAGAGTGTCTGTGCTGGAGGGTTCAGAGTGTCTGTGCTGGAGGGTTCAGAGTGTCTGTGCTGGAGGGTTCAGAGTGTCTGTCTGTGCTGGAGGGTTCAGAGTGTCTGTGCTGGAGGGCTCAGTGTCTGTGCTGGAGGGTTCAGTGTGTCTGTCTGTGCTGGAGGGTTCAGAGTGTCTGTGCTGGAGGGTTCAGAGTGTCTGTCTGTGCTGGAGGGTTCAGAGTGTCTGTGCTGGAGGGTTCAGAGTGTCTGTGCTGGAGGGTTCAGAGTGTCTGTGCTGGAGGGTTCAGAGTGTCTGTGCTGGAGGGTTCAGAGCGTCTGTGCTGGAGGGTTCAGTGTCTGCGCTGGAGGGTTCAGAGTGTCTGTGCTGGAGGGTTCAGAGTGTCTGTGCTGGAGGGCTCAGAGTGTCTGTGCTGGATGGTTCAGAGTGTCTGTGCTGGAGGGTTCAGAGTGTCTGTGCTGGAGGGTTCAGAGTGTCTGTGCTGGAGGGTTCAGAGTGTCTGTGCTGGAGGGCTCAGAGTGAGGCTCTTCCACAAGACCTGTCGGGGGTTGTTATCGGCACTGGCGGTGAGTTTGGAGTTTTCCTCGCGCACCGCTAACTCGGGTATGCTAACGACCCTCTCCTGCAGCGGAGACACGCCCTGCCGCTCAAACTCAAACTCCCGCGATGTCCCCGCACAGGCATACGGAGCTATTTTGGGCAAAGGTGGCTTCTGGGTAAAAATATATTAAATATATAATAATATATATATAAATATATTATCTCCCAGAACTCGGAGGGGGGTGAGCCACCGGCCCACTGCATCCTCGAAACGTTCAGCGAGACGGAAGAATCGCCGGGGCGAGCTTTCCCCCCTCATACGCGGCTCGCACTGCGAGCGTTTTTGGGCGCTCGACTTAACGAACAAAATAAGAGGAATGTCTGTGACTCAGAGTCTCTGTGATCGCTGAATGAAGAAAAACCACACGGTTATTTCCTGGTTTCATTTGATTGTCATACAAAGAGCAGATACACACAGCCTGCCAAAAGGTGTGTGAGTAGAATGGACACGGTCATTGCGGTTATACAGCTCCACTAGGCTACAGTCTGCCCCTAAAGCCAGTTACATTACACTACAGTTATACAGTTCCACTAGGCTACAGTCTGCCCCTAAAGCCAGTTACATTACACTACAGTTATACAGCTCCACTAGGCTACAGTCTGCCCCTAAAGCCAGTTACATTACACTACAGTTATACAGCTCCACTAGGCTACAGTCTGCCCCTAAAGCCAGTTACATTACACTACAGTTATACAGCTCCACTAGGCTACAGTCTGCCCCTAAAGCCAGTTACATTACACTACAGTTATACAGCTCCACTAGGCTACAGTCTGCCCCTAAAGCCAGTTACATTACACTACAGTTATACAGCTCCACTAGGCTACAGTCTGCCCCTAAAGCCAGTTACATTACACTACAGTTATACAGCTCCACTAGGCTACAGTCTGCCCCTAAAGCCAGTTACATTACACTACAGTTATACAGCTCCAGTAGGCTACAGTCTGCCCTTAAAGCCAGTTACATTACACTACAGTTATATAGCTCCAGTAGGCTACAGTCTGCCCCTAAAGCCAGTTACATTACACTACAGTTATACAGCTCCACTAGGCTACAGTCTGCCCCTAAAGCCAGTTACATTACACTACAGTTATACAGCTCCACTAGGCTACAGTCAGCCCTTAAAGCCAGTTACATTACACTACAGTTATACAGCTCCACTAGGCTACAGTCTGCCCCTAAAGCCAGTTACATTACACTACAGTTATACAGCTCCACTAGGCTACAGTCTGCCCTTAAAGCCAGTTACATTACACTACAGTTATACAGTTCCACTAGGCTACAGTCTGCCCCTAAAGCCAGTTACATTACACTACAGTTATACAGCTCCACTAGGCTACAGTCTGCCCCTAAAGCCAGTTACATTACACTACAGTTATACAGTTCCACTAGGCTACAGTCAGCCCTTAAAGCCAGTTACATTACACTACAGTTATACAGCTCCACTAGGCTACAGCCTGCCCCTAAAGCCAGTTACATTACACTACAGTTATACAGCTCCACTAGGCTACAGTCTGCCCCTAAAGCCAGTTACATTACACTACAGTTATACAGCTCCACTAGGCTACAGTCTTTCCCACAGTCTGTCCCTGAAGCCCAGTGTTACAGTTCGGGGAATGATAATGTAACTCAGATTGTGGATTAAAATATTACATAATATATACTTTTAAAACATTACAGCCAATTGGCAGACACGCTTATATAGCATGACACACAGTAGTGCAGAACATCAGTGTTACTCTCAGGACAACAAAAACATGGCATCACCAAGAAGAAACAGAGCCCCATTTATAATAAATAACAGTAATGTTAACCCAACAAGCCAATAATCTGTTATGTAAGAAAAGTCAGATAAACCTATATACATGTACCTTACTGGGGACAAAGCAGACCATGTTGCTCAAGGGAAATACATTTAAAACAAACACTTGTGTTTAACAACGAGCTAAGGACAAAATGCTTGATTTGAAACCTTTAAAATCTTTACACAGCTATAAAAAATGACCAGGTGGAGCACTATCGTCCTTGATCAAGGTAAATAAACTGAAGCTATTCAGAAAATATCCGCTCTCAGAAATACAGGTATGAAAGGTACAGATGCTTGCTGCTGGGGCAGTACCCTATAGGTGCATAGTGTACCCCGAGCCAGCAATATATAATGAATCTGTACCTCTGCCTGCTTGGAAAACGTCCTCATTTGAGAACACTACTGTACTTTCAGGGTACATTTGGGAAATTTCATCCTCAAAGAACAGAAATGTACCTCCACTGTCACGTTATTTCTGAGAACGCAGCTGTGTGGATGATTAGTGTATTGTGAAAACACAAAGAAAATGTAGTGTAAATCGCCCGGGATAAAAGTTTCTGCTGAATGTAAACCTTCAGGATGGGAACTGAAACTCAGACACCCATGAAGAACAGGGTTAGGGTTAGGGCAGTCGAAAGGACCACCACCTGCTGGAAGGGATGGGAGTCTGGGGAGGTTTGGGGTGGGTTTGCTCGTATCAATCAGCCAATCGCTGGTCCCCGGCTCTCTCCGTCAGACGCGGTTGGACGGATCTCTGCGGGACCATCGCACCGTTCCACTTGGCTGCTCGCGATCAGACCTGCGTCGACCTCGCGACCTCCGCGTCTCCAGGGAAACGGTGACCCCGTGACCTCTTCTCCCCAGGGGATCAGTGGCAGTAAGTCACGCAACAGAGTCTGGGTCCAAACCACCCCGCCCCCTTCACCTCTGACCCCACCCCCCAGAGAACTGATTGGGTGACTGAATTGAAGGGCAGGAGAGCAGGGAATGATTGACAGCTAGAAACAGTAGTGTAATATTAAGGTTCAGAATCTGGGCTTAAATCAGAGGTCAAATCTCAGGTGGGGCATTGCTATCATTCCCCTACGCCCAGGTGCTTAACCTAAATCACTGCAGTAAATATCTAGCTGAAAATATGGACAGTGCCAAAGAAAATAAACTCAAGTTAGTTGTGTTAACTCACTAGATGAGAGGTTTTGTTCAACGATCTAACTGGGCCCCTGAACTGCTCCCCCTGCCAGTTAAAACCGGCCAGTTTGCATTCTTATCACAGCTCATTCCCACAATGCTCCCTCTCTCTCAAAACAGGGTCAAACAGCCTTACAGTCATAATTCCTCCTACATCCACTTATATTCCATTCCATTGATTTTCCTTTTCAAAACATTTTTGCCGCTTGCTGAAATTCTTTTCATCGGATTTCAATGGCGAAGTTGTGAAAAGATTGGGGAAAAGTTTGCATCATGTGACGCGTGGCTTTTCAAATGTCAGTGTCACACTTCAATGCCACAGAACGCAGAACATTTTCTGCTCACATGGAAATTAAAATGAGAACAATGTCAGCAGCAACATTTTTCTAAACCGAGGAATCCACGGTGTGCTGATTCACAATAGGAAACACACACACAATAGAATCAGAAATCCATAAATCCAAGAATCCATAAAATTTCAGGTGTGCGCACCATGGCCGAATACTCTGACTGAAGCAGGAAGTCCTGAGAATAACTCTTCAGATGCACTATAATCACAATGCTAGCCCTGGAGACCAGATCAGGGAGCAGTAACTGCGCTACCTGTACACTTTATTATAACAAGATAAACAATCTACTACAGGGGTGCATGGTGGGATGGAGCTTTCTGCCCCCCCCCGGTGAAATCCGTGGTGTTCCAGGGCAGTGAGAGTGGAATTAGCCTAGCGCTCCCGCTAACGAAACCCCAATCAATATAGCCCCTAATGAAAGAGGGCACTCTGCCACAGGGCAGGAAAGAAAAGCGTGCGCGCTCCCTTCTATCGCCCTCCAGGAACAGCAAGCGCATGTGGTTTGGTTCCGCTCTCACCCCACCACTTTGTTTGCCGGTCCTGCCGACAGTCTTGGGGAAGATCGATCCGCACAGAAAGAGAGCAGATAGAAGAGCAGATAGGTCTGGACATTAAAAAAATAAAATTTAATACTTTTTGATGTGCTAAATTTCTAAATGACATCATGCTTTAACGCATATTTCACTGTAGCAGAGGAAACAAGAGTTAGACCTCCGGGCTGCACTGTGTAAACTGAAAGTGTGACGGAGGCTGATTGATACCCTGTTTATCACCCAACAGCCAGCTCTTCGAGACGCTGCTGTCAGACACAGATGAAGTTCTCTCGGACCCGGGGTCGTGACCTTTGCACACGTACCTCCATAGCTGCGACACGTCGCCCTTGACAGGAAACGACAAAAAAAAAAAAAGAATAAAGGGCCGGGGAAGATGGATTACCCCCCGGAGCGCCTGGGAATCGCCTGCTCACTCAACACAGGCTTAGACCGGCCGGCACTACGTCAGCGAAGTCTGGCCTGGCTCACCGGTGCTCCGGGACGGTCCGGCCACCCCCCAGCCATGGACAGGAGAACATCAGAGCAGAGCATCATCAGGTATAAAGGCTCGTATTGAAGCAGGATCCGGGCTATGTTAACCTAACAAACACACACACACACACACACACACACTTAAACACAGAGACACGGTCCAGCTGCACGGAGAGCACGGTGTGATGACATCATCCGACGTGTTCCCAGATCGCTGGCCCGTGTCCGTATCAGCACACTTGCCTACTATTGAGTACACACGTCGAGTACACTCGATGAGTGTACACTCTAAATGTAACATGAGACTGGCTCCACCGTCGCTGAGGGATGGGAGGAGTTCGGTCTCCTGGGATTATGGCACTACGGCCTGGTGAACTGGACGCCTGCACAGTCATCCTCTGACTCATGTCTGTGTGAGCCCAACCCGCGGACCACGGTGTGATAAGCAGCAGCAGATGATGGCACAGGCTTGTCCGCGGACTCCAGGAACAATAGCGGGGGGGTTTCAGAAATTAGTACTGGGGAATAAAACCGGGCTTCCTAAACCGGTTAGAAAAAAGGGAGGGGGGGGGTTAAACCTGCCATGTAAGGCTAAGGACGGCCCACCTTCAGATCATTGACAGTGTTCCATGACATCACCCCGCTGGAGAGCTACCTGGCTGTTTTGCCGGTTTCTTTATTCCGAGTGAAAGCAAGCACATTAGCGCCCCGCTCCTCCAAGACGCTAACGACATTTTATGAGACAGCACATCTTCAGTCACTCATTACTCATTGGGCTAGAATTGTTTTCCTCGTCTGGTTCCACCCCGCGTCTGCGAATGTACAACTGTCATGAAAAAAATCTGCCAAACCTTATTGTTCCTCATTGTGATTCTGAGTCATTTTTTGGTTTGACTGGTGCAGGCTGCTCTGCCTTTATGCCTGATTTAAATAGGAAGGCAGAATCGCAGCCACAAAGCATGATGGGATGTTTCAGTCCAATCTATTTTTTATACCACCACTGCTATGACAACCACACACTATCTGCTGAAGTGGAATTTATCATTTTGCATACATTTACTTTGTATGCAACCTTTGCATGTCTTCTTGTTACATAGGTTATACATTTCCTTACTTTTACACTGGACATGAATATACTTAATTTTATTGTGAATTAAATAATGTGAGCAGGGCCAGATGTAAGAACCAGGTGTAAAAAAAGGACCAGAAACAGGGGGATTTCTGCGGTAGGCAGACATCAAACAACACGCCCAGGGTAGCTTCTGGGAATCTCTTGACTTCACATAATATGAAATATTAACACAACTGGAACTTACTCAAGTTCTCATTAAGGATGTTACCACACATGAACATTGTCACATGACGTTTTTTGGCTCTGATGCGTTCAAAATGTGTTTGAAGCAGCCTGCTGCATTGCTTTCAGTCTACAACACAACACTAAATGCAAGAAATGCACATTTTCTTAAAAACCACACTAAATATAAAAAACGTGAAGTACATGTAATCTTAAAAACACTAAATTGGGTCACATTGAGATTAAAACCTCTTTTACATTACAATACATTTTACATTTTACATAACATTTTATTTAGCAGACACTTTCATCCAAAGCAACATACAGAGAAGTGCATATCAGGGTCCTTATATCACACAGAGCAAGTGAGATGAGGTACAGTAAAATCATTGTACAGCCATGATTTTACACCTGAGTCCTGGCCAAGCCTGGGCTAAAACCTTTATCTTTGTCATACTGTCTCTCCTGCACATTGCACTGATTTCTGATTCACTCTGTATGAATGGCAGGTTTTTTTTTTAACTCACTCAACGTTTCTTGATGTGTAGAGATGCAGCACAAGCAGACAGATAAAAGGGGGGGGGGGGGGGAGGGGGGGGGTTGGGGGTCAGCCATGTCAGACCTGTCAACATCAGAAGCAAACTTGTCCTGACAGCTGTCTGCCCCCCGTCCCTGTGAGGAGTTTCGGAACAACTGGCAACGCACATCGGACAAGTCACATGACCCACAGCCGCACAGAGGAGGCGCAGTTCCCTTTAGGGGGAAACACGCGGGACAAGAACGTGCCGGAATCATCTTTCTCTGGGCATAATTACACACGCCGCAGCGATGGCTAGAAGCAACGCAGAACTCCACTAAACCCCAAAACCCCAAAACGACAGCTGGTCTGTGTGGCTGGCAGCCAGCTCCGTCCGCCCCGCAGTTCTGTTCTCCGCCACCAGGGGGAGCACATCCTGCTACAGCCACCTGTCCATAACTCACCTCTCCAGACGTCAAGGTGTCTCATCTCGATACACAATGCGCTCTCTCTCTCCCCCTCTCCCTCTCTCCCTCAAACACAGTTAACAGTTCAGGCACTGGCTAAAAACACACCTGCAACATCCCAAGATTCACTGAAAACATGTTCCTAAACCAAATTAGATTGAATAAGAAATCTGTGCTGGGTACAGTGAATATAAATTGTTTCGGTACCACTTCATTTGAAGGGTCCGACATAACAGCTACATAACTCCTTCATAAGCACTACATGAGCATTCATAAGTGCTTATGTCAATAACCGTAAATAGGCATATGGTGCGTTACATCAACTCTGAGGCAGCAAGTGACATTACCATGACACACCAAGTGAACTGACCCAGGACCCTTATGTCAGTTAGTGACATAAGTGCTTACGTGCTACATAGCTATGGGCTATGCAGTGCTTATGAATGACTTAGATAGCTCTTATGTAGGACTCATCAAATGAAGTGTTACCACAGCGTCTTTTAAACATGTCAGTGTGTTGCTGGAATTGTACAGGTGTCTAAAGGGCTATAGTTTTCCAAAGGGAGTCTCGGGTCCCGTGAGCACACAGCAGCTTCAGACCGGACGGTATGTTAGTGATGTTCCTCTCCGTGTGTGTCCCACCCACTCTCACCGTCAGGATACCTTCAGCACCGACGCACTCTCCACCAATCACGCGTCAGGACACCTTCAGCACCGCCGCAATCTCCACCAATCACGCGTCAGGACACCTTCAGCACCGCCTCAATCTCCACCAATCACGCGTCAGGACACCGTCAGCACCGACGCAATCTCCACCAATCACGCGTCAGGACACCTGCAGCGCCGCCGCAATCTCCACCAATCACGCGTCACACGGCAGGAGGCCATTACATCACTGCGTCTCTGCAAACACACCTGCCAAGCGCACCGGCGGGAACGGCAGCGTTTCGTTTTTCCGTTCGAAGTTAAGCTTCACACATCGCCTGTGAAGAAAGACCGCTTTAAGGGGGTCAATCTACAGTCACCCCCCACCGCCCCCACCCCCAAGCTGGAGAATAAGAACAATGCATCCATAGTCATACAGCAAGTGGATTTAACCCCAGACCCTCTGCCCGTATGGTATATTACATGACATCATGTATTTTCACAGCAGTCAGCAGTATTCAGAGTGACTCACGCAGTTCATGGTTTTTTTTCCCCCCCATTTACTTACGATGGGTTTCCTCAGCTGGGCACTGCAGTATCAGGCTAAAACATCGTACTGAAAGGAACAATGGCAGTGCCACCACTGGCCTGTGCGTTTGAACCTGCAACCTCCCACACACACTCCCAGCTGCCGGACCGCTGCACTGCAGCCGGAGCTGAGACGAACAGTAACACAGCACTGCGGTGAGACCGGTCGCCGTGGTTTCCAGCATTCCGCAGACCAGCGTTCCGGGGTCAGTGTTCCGTGTTCCGGCCAGACCTGCACTCCATCAGGCTGACAGGACCGGCTTGTTGCACGGTAACGGGATGTGTGCAGGTAATTACACTGGCCTGTGCGCTGACCTTCCGCGGAATAAATGCCTTTTGTCTGGGAACGCCGTTCACACAAAGGTCCCGACATGTTTATGCGGAAAAAATGCCCAACTACGTGTGCTGTGTGTTGCAGTTTCATGGGAAAAAAAGTGTTCAGGTGGTCAATAAATTTTTTTTAAAAAGATTAGTCACACAATCCCTTGCATTGTCTCCTTACAGTCACTACAATACAATACAGCAAATACAATACAGATCTCTGTGGACTTAAAGCTGAAATAAAGGTAAAATATGGATGTTTTAAAAGGTATCATCTGAGCGTAAACCCCACCCCCACCTGTGACCGGATGCCAGATGGATGCAAGGCCATGACAGACAGGCAACCCAGCTGTCACTCACAGGGTTTAGCCAATCATGGGCCAGGATGAGCCCCCGCCCACTTACGCCCCACCCCCCTAACCTAGAAACAAACAATACACTCCGAGTAGCAGCCAACTCTGAGCGGCGCAGAGCCAGAATCGGCACACTGCACACTGTCTATATGCATCCAAATGAGATCCTTTGATCCTCTATGCCCGACTGGGGACCCAGTTCTGGGCCTGTATCGTCCCCCAAAATCCCAAATCCCCAAATCCCCCAAAATCCCCAAAATCCCACCCCATTCATATCTTAAGCTCATCCATCAGGGGCGAAGAGTCACACCTGATGCCAGATCAGCCCCCGTACCCCTAGTGTCTCAAGAGTAGGACCACTGGCCAATCAGATTTCTCAAGAGTAGGAGCGCTGGCCAATCAGATTTCTCAACAGTAGGAAGGGGGACTGATCCTGGATCAGCAGCCCTGTTCTCAGTGTGTGCAGTACAGGTGAATGTTCACTGTCTCTGAGTGTATACAAGTGAATCTTCACTGTGTGAGTGTGTACAGGTGAATCTTCACTGTGTGTGTGTGTGAGTGTGTACAGGTGAATCTTCACTGTGTGTGAGTACAGGTGAAACTTCACTGTGTGTGTGTACAGGTGAATCTTCACTGTGTGTGTGTACAGGTGAATCTTCACTGTGTGTGTGTGTGTATGTGTACAGGTGAGTCTTCACTGTGTGAGTGTGTACAGGTGAATCTTCACTGTGTGTGTGTGTGTGTGTGTGTGTCCAGGTGAATCTTCACTGTGTGTGTGTGTGTGTGTGTGTGTGTGTCCAGGTGAATCTTCACCGTGTGTGTGTGTGTGTGTGTGTGTGTACAGGTGAATCTTCACTGTGTGTGTGTGTGGTATGTGTTATAGCAAACGAAGCCACCCCTTAAAACACTACTCTCAATCTTCGTCTACAACACTTTACTTTATATTATATATATTATATATTGTATTACATTAATTACATTACATTACATTAATGGTATTTGGCAGACACTCTTATCCAGATGTACAACAAAGCGCAAAGTGCATATCCATAACCAGGGACAAGTACACTGAAAGACCCAAGAGGGAAGTACAATTTCAACTGCGTAGGTTCATGTACTAACTACTAATATTGGTTGTGCTTGTAGCACATACCCCTATATATGCCATATGTGGTAATGTAAATTGCTCAGGAGTGTCTGTAAATGTAATTAGCAATGGATACTGTATTTTGGGCCAGTGATTATAAACACAGACTAATAGCTCTCCAACTATGGTCAGAGAAGGGATCATAATTATGGAATTTTTAAAACTCAATTAGGGCTACTCAGCTGTTGATTAACATCTACTGCGATGGCATGGCCATTTAGTCTGTGTGGAGAAGGCCTAAAACTCCGTAATGAATGCGCGTAATTATGCAGTGACCTTACGCACGCTTTACAAGATCTCTGCCAGCCTCGAAGTTTGAGAACAGCGCCTAATGACGTTAACGCAGCGGTTCGGTTCTGCAAGCGAGGCAAAAAAAAATTGAAACGGTTCTCCCTGCCGCGTTTCTTCCTATCCTCCTCCGTACATCTGGAAAACTCATCAAATGACTGACACCTTATTTTGTTCTCATTTAGTCTTTGAAGTGTGCGCCGTTGAAAGAGAGGGGCCCAGTCGGGTTTCTCCAAGAATGGACTGAGGGAGTATTGACGGATTAAAGCTCCTCGCTCTTCATAGCGACCTTGCTCCGGCCGCCCGTTCAAGGGTGCGTCATGCGTCACGGGTGTCTGTCGAGCACGACAAGGCGATATTGAGGCGCGCTGATGGGAAGCGATGATTGATGATAAATATGTACTGGCGCTGGATTTAAATGCCAACGCGTGTGCGGGTGATTTAATATGTTTATGGACAACCCGAATCCCGAAGCGCGCGTCAGTCACTCACGAGGAGAAAGGTTCACGCGCGCCACTGCGCCCGCCAGGAGTCTGGAACCGAAGAGATGACAGATTCCTGTAATTACGGCAAACTAGTTTCAAAGACACAGCAGTGCGCTTCGCATCCAAACCGATAATCCACTGTCTCTCCGTCATTATGGAGAAACACCAACAATCAGTGCCCAGAAAAAAAGCACCATAATTTCGACCCGTTCCATTGATCACGGATAAGTGTTTATTTGCCGCAATTTCCACGATATGCAAACTTCCACGCCCCATTTATAAGTGCTTTCGACATTCAAGCGCGGCTCGGCTACACATGGCCTATTGCACCATTTAAAGTCATATATGACCACTGCAATCATCACTGAATGGGAGAATGGACTGCAATAAAAAGGATTAAGGAAGCCAAGCCAAAAGGCCAGCACTGTATAATTGTAGAATATGAAAGTAAAATAGCCTGGCCTAATTACTGTTCCACTCGAGTAGTTGTCATTTTAGAATGTGGAGTTGGCCTCAAAAAAGCCTACGGCTTGGGATGTGTTGTCTATTTATTTTTTCTTATCTTTCTTTTTTATTTATTTAATTGGTTTTTTACAGAAACCATGCAGTTCAGCCTCTGATTTTCAGTAAATAGCCCCCTCGTATGTTGTTTCCTTTACTGAATTTGTCCGAAAACGGACACAAGATTATCCCTTTCGAAACGGCAGTTCATTTGTCCGTCTGTTTATCAGAAGTTCTCCACGATTTCCTGCAAAGTGCGAGAGTCGCATTTCACGCTATGACGCCAATCCTAATGCAAAGCTCCACTTTCTCAAAGCGGCTCCATTGTGCGCCCCAGAATCAAAGCGCCGAGGATTACGCTGAAATGATTCACTTGAATGCTGCGTTTGGAGTACTTACACGGATCCGTGATCACAGGGAGCTCGGCGCCCGCGTTTTGCCGAAGCTCAATAGACTGTTCGCGACTTCATTTGGGCAGAAGCGAGACAAATCTCCCTGTGATGCACTTGGCATTTAAGCCTGCAGGATGGCGCCGCGGAGGTCAATACAAACACCGGATCCAGAGGAACATTCTGCGGCAGTCAGCCGCGCCGTTCCCAGCAGCAATTACGACGACAGCATGAGAATCGTGGCAATATCACCGTAAGCTAATGAGAACCATAGCGGCCGGTTTTGGGCTAGTCGAGACAGACATATTGGGTCAACTGCAGTGTGCTTAGCTGGACTTTAAACCGCAGGTTTAAACCTCGAGACCACAGATCGGCATGCCAACTGGAGCAGATATCAAAAGCTGTGGAGCAAGGTTGAGCTATTCCAGTTGAAATGCAGATTAATTTCAACTAACTGCTCAGCACACCGCAATTGGTCCATTCTTCTTAAATGCTCACCTCATGTAGTTTGCATGGAAATTGTAGCATTTAGGGGACTAAATAGCAACACGTTTGTGCCACAACACAAAATACAAGTATCTCCTTCATCATGAACAGTAAGCTGCCAGTCATGCTACACTAAATTACTAAAAACCCCAAAATGCCTCATGATGTCTTTTTATTTGGAATTCTTGTTTGCACTGGTGCATGGAACATAAACTATTTTGTGTTTTGTTTTTGCCTCAAGGAATGAAACGCAATGAATCACATGGCTTTGTCCTTTGTCTTCAAGGCAACATATAGAATATAATAGGCTTTGTACAACATATTCTTCATCCCAACGTATATAATAGTACCTAGGCCTACTGTATATATCAGGCACGTACACGCCGGCAAACGCATATAAAATTGGACCCTTCAAGTGTTTTTCTGACGCACAGTGCTTAGGAATGATTGGTAGCCATTATGGCGATTTAATTGCTACGTGCGATAGTGTTTTTCTTTTGCCAGCATATTAAAGATATGATAGACTGTAATGATATTATTTAAATAATTATACGGTACATTTTTCAGTTTTTCCACAGTAAATGACCCTGGGTAGCGATTAACGGGCGACAGAAGGGATGGACTGTAATGTGCCAACGCTGCCCCCTGGTGTTGAACAAACGGAAACGCGGCACCATAACGCAAAAACATTTCGACTTCCATCGGCAAATAAAAAAATTGGAAAAAATTTGAACTCTATTTTTGCCAACACTGCTTATTCAATATAACTAGGAATGTTATGCACTTCAGGTTGCAGTTCCCTTGAAGTAAAAAAATAAATAAATAAATAAAATCCTGAGAATTCAACACAAATAAATATATACAAGGGATCCAAGGGATCTCGGCTTTCATTGAAAATGGCCAGTTTAGCAACACATTTAGCTGAGGGCATTGTGAATTTCACTTCTGTGCTCTCTTAGGACTCAGCTCTGCCCATGATCATTAATGATTACAGTACGGTTATTGTTACGGGGGAAGCCTGTAGCCTAGTGGTTAAGGTAAATGACTGGGACCCGCAAGGTCAGTGGTTCGATCCCCTGTAGCCACAATCTGCACAGCTGTTGGGCCCTTGAGCAAGGCCCTTAACCCTGCATTGCTCCAGGGGAGGATTGTCTCCTGCTTAGTCTAATCAACTGTACATTGCTCTGGATAAGAGCGTCTGCCAAATGCCATTAATGTAATGTCATGTAATGTTATCACAGTCAGACCTCCTGGTCTTTCAAACTAATTAATTCTGACCCATTTGTTCAAATGACAAAACAAAACCAGACATGCTTACAAAACACTTAACACTAATTTTGTCATTACCAAAAGGGATAGTAATTGTAGATCTAGCCAATGTCCACATTTTATATTTATCACTATGACAATAATTGCGTGGAACAAGCTGTGCACTTTGCACAGAAAATGCTATGTAATGACTCAGGCAGTCCAGCAGGGGGCACCGTTCAGCTCAGCTTCTCATGCCTGGAAACAGAATTTTACAAGCACATTTTTAGCCTCCTGTGTTTCCTGAATTCTGACTGCAAACCCTCCAACTTTCCACCTAAAACTGGCAGGAATTCCAGAACCCCAGCAATCCCTAAAATTCTACTCTCAGTAAAGTACACAACTCTATCAACCTGATAGGGTGGGTTACCCCAAAATAACAACCTAGGGGTGCCCCTAGAGATGGGGGTACACCAGATACACAGTTAGGGGAAGAGGGGGGTGAATTACCCCGGAAATGCCTGAACACATAAAATATGCAGAAATTATATATTCACACTGAGTTTTAATTAGTCAGATGAATTCATGACCAACATGACAAACCGTTCTTAAAGGGAGAGACTACATTTTTAAATAAATACAATGTCAGACAGGGGAATTTCATGTTGCTCTAACAGCTGAATGTGTGGGACACCCAGTCTCCCAACCATGTGGAAAATAAAAAGAGTTCAAAGCAAATGCAAAACAAAAGTCTGTGAGCCAAACCTGCCCCGTGTTTGTATACATCAGGAAAAAATTAAGGAACAAAAAAGTTTTCAGCAGGATTATTCACTCAAAGAGACCAGCTGCAAAACAGAATCAGCAAACAGCAAGCACTTAACGATGCTTAGCACTAAGAGGGCCCCAATGCTGTCCATTTCCACAGGGGTCGAAGAGTCAAGGGCCCCAACATTAATACGAGGGAGGGGACAGTGGGTGGGGTTGGGGAGGGGTAAGAGCAAGCGATTAGCATGATGAAACAGGCCTCGGACAGGTCATTCTGAGTCAGACCAGACAGTTAAGACAGGACCAGAAAGGTGTGGATGTGTGAAACAGGCTTAAAATAAAAAACGTTTATTAACCGGATGAGTGTCTGGAGGTTGGGGCATGGCACTGTTTGTACAGAAATCCACCGATCCCCCCCAGCCCAGCAGGTCACATGATGAGGCTCCTGGGCCAATCGGAAGCAGTGGAGCGAGTAGCAACATCACATTCAGAAATGGATTGCTGCAGTTGGTCAGAATTGCTCCTCTCCGCTACTCGATCTGGCAAAAACATTCTAACTGCAGTCCTTCCCCCAAGATACCCCACACCAAACAAACACAGACAAGCTCCCAACAGGTGCCTTTTGTGAAAGTTACATAAATTCCTCAAATAAGATGTACTCACGATTACAGAGTAAAATTACTGTAATAACATGAGTAAAAGTTATGCATCAGAAAGAAATTCTAAATAACTTTGGCTCTGACACACCCCTCATGGGTATTATACAGAACCCAGCAGTTATGAGTGCGTTTTTCCAGGTTTTCTGGGGTACAAGCAGCTGTAGCTTTGTGACCAGGCCCAATCCAATCTCAATCCGGGCAGCAGAACTGTACACCCACCGCGTTCTGCTGCACCAAAAATTCCCAAATCGCTAGATTTCCCACACTAACAGGATGACCTGGAACCCCCTGCCCACCCCCACAGAAACCCCCGCTGTTCCACTGCGAGGTGTTTCCAGGACGTCCAGTAAGCTGGTCCAGGACCACACAGCATCCTGCAAGCTTCTCATTAGGCTGGGCCCTGCCTGTCATTAGAGCAGGGAGGCCCTCTCTCTGCAGGGAAAACCTCTCTGTGGTCACACTCCTGCTTTATGAAAACACGGAGTCTCCAGGCCCTGTGCATCATGGGAAATCTGGCATGGGCTGGTGCGATGACCAAGAATGACCTTCTGGTTCACTGAAGGATGTAGACATTTTACAGGTTAATCAGTACCCCATAACCACCAACTCTGCTAGTTCAGTTACCAAAAATTGCACACATTTACTATTATTAAGCAGTCAGCCAGATGGTCCTTGTTCGTCATAAAAAGTCTTTAAGCAATAAACACAACCGTATAAAGGATTATGTTGATACGTATATCCATACACACATACACACAGACACAGTGAGACACACACACATGCAGACAGATACACAAACACATCCATACAGACAGAGATACACACGCATGCACGCACACACAGATGCACATTCACACAGACGCAGGCAAAGACACACACCCACACACGCACAGACACATACAGACACACACAGCTTCCTACCCTGCTGTTATACAGGAAGTGGGATGTGGATGGCTCCGAGCTCTGGCTCAGCCAGGAAGAAGCTTTCACTCTGGACCAATCAAAGTGTCCCTCTGCATCACACGCTTCACGGTAATACCACTTTCTCAACACCAGAGGTCAGCGCCAAAACTGCGCTCCAACTTTTAATATACAGGTGCAGAGGGACTAAAAACTGAAGAGCTGAAAGATGATTTATGATCTCTGGGTTTAGCGCTGCTGTGCTGCTGCATGTCTGATTTCCTGAGTTCCTGTACCCCGACATAGAGTTCCTGTGCAGACGCAGACACAGACACACACACACACACACACACACACACACACAGTTCCTTTATCCCCACAGAGAGTTCTTGCACACACACACACACACACACACCACACACCACACACCACACACCACACACCACACAGAGTTCCTTTATCCCCAGAGAGTTCCTGTACACCTAAATCAGAGAGTGCCTGTACACCTATAGAGTTCCAGTACACCCAAAGAGTTCCAGTTCACTCACAGAGTGTAAAACAACAATGAGCATTTAACTGAAGATCAAAATAGCTTCTGCAGTGACTCATATATCATAAGAAATAATATTACAAATTACATCTGTTAATAATTTTGTACAGTTCTCCACCAGTTCTAACCAGAGTTATTATTATTGATTCCCATCATCAGAGTAAAACTGTAGGTAGGTTTTTAATTGGAAATATGCAATCTAAAGCAATTTCACAAAGCAGGAAAAGATTTACCACACCAGTGTACTCTGTGAAACACAAGAGGCAATGCGACCACACAATCAAAATCACTGAATGCCAATCATGCTTACAGCCGACATCATCTCAGCCAACCCTGGGTATGAACAAATCCCTGACATCACAGGGCTCGAGAGTGACATCACAGGGCTCTACAGCGACATCACAGGGCTCTAAAGTGACATCACAGGGCTCCACAGCGACATCACAGGGCTCTAAAGTGACATCACAGGGCTCCACAGCGACATCACAGGGCTCTAAAGTGACATCACAGGGCTCCACAGCGACATCACAGGGCTCTAAAGTGACATCACAGGGCTCTACAGCGTTCCCATTTTAGCTCCTGAAAAGTGATGTGCGCTTCCTAGAAAAATGAACTTTGAACTCTCAGCACAGATCTATGAAGCATCACCCAGCTTTTCAGCTCAAGTTCAACCCCAAACACTTCCAGGACTTCCAACCGCATGATGAGGAGGACTGAAGCCCGAGTCCAGGGAGGAAGAGGAGGAAGAGGCGGAGCCCTTACCTTGGGCCACTTGGCGTTGAGGAGGCGGGCCCGGACGGCGTCGTCCAGGGCGGACTGGTGCTGGCCCAGTTTGAGCAGTGCGGCGGACCGGTTGCTGTAGAGGATGCAGTTCTGCGGGTCGGACCGTAGCGCCTCGCTGTACAGCCCCACCGCCGCCGCGAAGTCCCCCCGCTCACACGCCGCGTTGCTCCGCCTCACCTGCTCCAGGAACTCCGCCTTACTCAGGCCCCGCCCGCCCGCCACGCCCGCGGCCACGCCCGCCGACAGCTGGGCAGCACAGAGAGAGAGAGGCGGGGATGAGCGAGTGAGGTTACTGTCCGAAAACACACACTGACTGCTCCTCTCCACACCAGAAGAGTATTTACTGCAGAAAACCCTCAACTAGAGAGAGAGAGAAGGAGAGAGAGAGAGGAGGGAGGTGAGTAAGTAGAGATGGAGTGAGAAACTGAAGAAGTGAGAGAGAGATGGACAGCATAAACCGAGTGTGAGGGGAAGGCTGCAGTGATAGAGATGGACTGAGAGGGAGAGATAAAAGCAGAGTGAAAAGTAGGAGGTGGAAAGAGGGAGAGAGAGGGGGGGGAGAGAGAAGGAGTCTGTTCTGCGCCTCCGGGCCCAGTGGTTCTGGTTTGGGTTCCGTGAGCAGAACCGTGTTTGATGTGGTCGGACCCACAGCAGCAGCACGGAGGATTCAGACCCACCACACAAGAAAATAAAGAAATAAATTAAAAATGAAGATTAAAAGGCAACAGAGGCCCCAGGCAAGTGGGGCTCCAAGGACACGCAACACAACACGCCAATGCAACACGCAGTTCATCACGCAACATAACACGCACCACTCCTGTACGGTGACTCCTGGCTTTCATGGACAACAAACAGCAACTGAAACAGCATCACAAACCCAAACCTGTATCTGTTAAACAACACCTGCCCACAGATCATGTGACAGGGCGCTGCGGAGAGGTTTAACCCCTGCAGTGCTGGGACAGGGGATCGTATGGGGCAGAGGGATTGGCTCCAGGGTGGAGAGGAGATGTGGGGTGTTTGGGACAGAGGGACTGGCTCCAGGCTCCTGGGTGGAGAGGAGATGTGGGGTGTTTGGGAGAGAGGGACTGGCTCCAGAATTAAGAGGAGATGTGGAGTGTTTGGGAGAGAGGGACTGCCTCCAGGGTTAAGCGGAGATGTGGAGTGTTTGGGACAGAGGGACTGCCTCCAGGGTTAAGCGGAGATGTGGAGTGTTTGGGAGAGAGGGACTGCCTCCAGGGTTAAGCGGAGATGTGGAGTGTTTGGGAGAGAGGGACTGGCTCCAGGCTCCAGGGTGGAGAGGAGATGTGGGGTGTTTGGGACAGAGGGACTGGCTCCAGGGTTAAGCGGAGATGTGGAGTGTTTGGGACAGAGGGACTGCCTCCAGGGTTAAGCGGAGATGTGGAGTGTTTGGGAGAGAGGGACTGGCTCCAGGGTTAAGAGGAGATGTGGAGCGTTTGGGACAGAGGGACTGGCTCCAGGGTTAAGCGGAGATGTGGAGTGTTTGGGACAGACCACTTTAGCAGCCTTGTCCTCTGGCAGACATCATGGGGCCACTTCAGAACTGGACCACCAAAAGAGAGAGGAGAGAGAAAAGGGGAGAGCAGGAGGGAGAGAAACAGTGAGAGACAGAGGGGGAGAGAGAAAAGCAGAGAGAGAGTGGAGGCAGCTCTTCTCCTCTCAATCCCTCAATCTCACTACACCCACCCTGAGACAGAGCAGTGGCACAATCATTACTTCCAGTGAGAGAGAGAGAGGGAGAGTGTGATTGAGAGAGAAGGAGGAGGAGAGGGAATGAAAGTTGATGAAGGAGAAAGTAGATTGGAACAAGACAGTAGTCATGTTTCCATCCAAATGTTACATTAATGTTTTGGAAATTATTGAAAATTTGATCAAGTAAAAAATGCAAATCAGGTGCATTTCCATAAAATCATTTTCAGTGAATGAACAATTTTTGTGCACAGGATGGGACAAGATGACATCGTCAAAAATATCCCAAATGGAGCGAGGCTAACATTAGCTCTTAGCTTCTGAACCAACAAGACATCGGTAAAATACGTTATTGTTCTGTATTCAAACCATTTTAAGGTTGATTGATCTTGCCTGGTGCAATTCAGCCAACCAAGAGGACCAGAAGGCAGGGCTTACACTTTTTGAGAGTGTTTCATAGGTTCCAATAACACCAGACAAGCTCAGTAAAGCATAGAAAAGTGTTATGCCTGTGTGTGTGTGTGAGTGTGCGTGTGCGTGTACAGTGTGTTACTCTGTGGGGACCTGAGACTCTGCCCTGCAGGCAGTGATAAGAGAACAGGCTGTTTACCCTGAACCCCGCAGGAGAGGAAGGAACCAGGAGGAGGAGGAGGGTAGACACAGAGATAATGATGGCTAGACACACACACACACACACATACACACACACACGCACACACACACACACACACAATACACACACACACACACACACACACACACACTACACTCTGCACACCTACACATACTATTCACACACAATACACTCTGCACACACACTCACACACATTCACACTCACACTCACAATACACTCTGCACACGTACACACACACACACACTCACACACAATACACTCTGCACACGTACACATACACACACACACACACACACATACACATACTATACACACACACAAACTATACACGCACAAACACACTATGCACACTGAGAGAGAGTGTGTGTGTGTGTGTGTGTGTGTGAGAGAGTGAGTGAGTGACAGCCCTGCTAGCTGTCGCAGCACTATATCAGGACTACCATTCCAACAAAGATTCTCAATCATTCCACGATAGCAACTCCAGCTTTTAAAAGTGAGTTCCTGGAACCAAACATTCCATCACAGGAAGTCTGATTAATACTGACACCACATCTAATGGGCCAAAATAACTAAGGAACTAAGAGCACGTAGTCTCTGATTAACAGTCAGGAAAACAGCAGCACGACAAAAAATCCCTGAACTCAACCCCTGAAAATTCCAGCAATAATGAGTATATCCCGCCATACACAGAAGTGTTGCAATATCTTTTCTGGTCTTATTTATTTTATTTCAGTAAACTGCCATATATTCCACTTGTATTAGATGGACAGTATAATTTTACTGACTTATGTCTTATCTTACTGGGACACTACTTATGACCGCAATCAGATAACCCAAAGAGAGGCCAGCACATGCTAAGTGTGGTGTCAGCCCCGCCCACTGTCAGGGTGTGTGTAACCATGGTTTCCATTAGGCCACAGTGAATCCTTCCTTCCAAACTGGTGCTCACTGTTGTCAGTCACAACCACAGTGTGACCCACACTTCAAACAGCCGGCAGGCCACACAAACACAGCAACACCTACACACACACACACACACACACACACATAAAGTTACACACACAGATAATTGTGCACACACATACAGCACTAGAAACACAAACCACTGCTTACTTGGGCTGATCTCCTATTGGACCCTGCTCACTGGCTCCCTCCAACACAAAAATCAACAAACAATCAGGCCTGTGATCTAGACCTTTACTGAAACGGAGGAATCAACACCTGAGGTGGGAAGCCAGATCCCCCTGTAGTCTTCCAGACCTTTCTATCCCAGTAGAGATACCCTGGGCCAGAAAGAGAGAGAAGGTTGGGGGGAGCAAGAGACAGAGAGATGGGGAGATGGGGAGAGAGAGAGAGACAGAGCCAGGGCTTTGGGTGGTCTCTGCCTGAAGCCAAGGTGCTGTCTCTGTCTCTCTCCGTCTCGCTCAAACCAAGGTGACAGACTTTGGCAAAGGTGCTCTCTCTCTCTCTCTCTCTCTCTCTCTCTCTCTCTCTCTCCCTCTCTCTCTCTCTCTCTCTCTCTCTCTCTCTCCCTCTCGCTCTGGGGCGCTGGCAGACACCACAGCTGCCCAAGTGAAGCATATAGATTTTCCTTCTCAATGGAGTTACTGCCAATTAGCAGATGCAACTGTCCAAAAGGATTTCAAATGAGAGCTCAATGCATTTTGCACCAAAACATTTGTCCTCCTTTGCCCAGCAGAAATAATGATTTATTACTGATACACTCACTTCGACACGTCTCAGAAACACATTGACACATTGTTCTTCTGGCAGCAGGAGAACAAGACTCAGTATGGCCGTGTGCCCACAGTTTCACAGACTAGCGATGTTGCGGCTTTAACGTTTTTGCCCATTTAGCACTCTGCCGCTTTCAAGTACTAACAAGCAAAAAGGAAAAAAAGGACCAAGCGAACAATGTATGTTAATAAGCTTTGCCTTTAAAATCCTCTCAAATATGTGCCCGTTTAACTGGAACTAACCGCAGCCGTTTGAGCGAATGCGTGCGCGCTGCTTGTTTTCGGGGCAGGCCGCACGTTTACCGATCACGCCAGGCACATTTCTGTGGCCAGCCGTCGCGGGCTTCTTCTCAGAGACACACGCATCGCGGAAAAACAGAACCAGCCGCGTCCCGCTGCAGATTACATCCAGGAGGGGTCGGAGGAGGGCATTACAGGGTGATTACAGGGCAGCTGACCTGGCAGAGGTCACACCGATCCACCCAAGACGGCCACAGCAATGTCCAGCGAAACGCCTACATTCCAGCTTAAAGGAACACGTCAAAAACCGACAACTCTTAAAACGAAGCCCAAAACAGCTGCAACGCACGCAACGACAAACATCCAAATTCCCCCAGAAGTTACAGGACCCCACAAGGCCTGTGTTCCTGTATGACCCCAAATTATGTCAGTTTTGCAGACACAGCTCCAAATATCCAAAGTAACTTACAGTTGACTAGACTAAGAAAGGGACAACCCCCCCCCCCCACACACATACACACACCCACACCCCCACCCCCAACCAAAGTTACAGACAACTATTAGTTTTCATGACTTTATATTACGTAATGACAGTATGTTTTCTTGACTAAACTGCTTGCGGAGTGAGACAGTAGATCTGAGTGAGCTGCACAGGCTTCTGGAGGGATTCACACACCGACGAGTCCCTTAAAATGTCCCCATAAGAACATGTCCCCATAACTCATTCATTTAGGAATGTTGGGCTGTCTGCTGACGGGCGCTGCAGAAGCTAAGCGCATAGCACGGTCGGGGATTTAAACACACACCAGGACAGGGGGATTTAAACACACACCAGGACGGGTGGTGAGGAGAGAGGAGCCCACAACATTTCAGCTGAAAAGCTGCAGCACAGGAAGAGATGGGATATCTGCCTTCTCATTCAAACTCTAATTACATTTAAACTCAACAAACATATTTTAAAATATCTCGCAATTACTGGCCTCGGTCTTTCCACAGAAAAGCGTTCACTCCAACTCCCTAACAGACCATGAAGCACAATATTCATAATGAGAAGTACTTGTTTATTTTGCGCAGAGTTTACAAACAGATCAGAGTGAAATGTGATTTAGCAACATTGAAACCCATGTTAAACAAAACGTACAGTCCTTTTTTTTTGTTTTGTTTTTTTGCTTTAGCGTACATGTGTAACGGCACAACCGCGTTTTCAAAATAACGCAAAATGTGTTTGGCCCGCTGCCTGAGGTTTTAGCTACAAAAACGTCCCGCCCCTTTCCTCTGAAATAGCTAAGTTAGGCTATTTTTAATGTGTTGCAGTGAACAAACAACTGCAATTGCACGGCTTGGTTGCGACAACAAAAATATAGTAACAAAAGTCAGGACGGGCGGCCTTTTAAAATGTTCTTGGAGTTTGACTCGGGATTGATGAGAAAGCGGAGCCAGCTGGCTACTTCCGTACAGAAACAACAATAGTAGACAGACTAATGAAATGTGCCGACTGCGAAGTGCTCCCTCAGCAGCCTCTAATCTAACTGGCAACGGCGTTGCCACTTGGATACAACCCCCATTTAGCAATACTAACGGTTCAAAACAAAGAGATCGCATAAATTTCACCACTGACAGTAATATACTTTACAAATATGCGGGACTGGGAAATCGATTTGAATTTTTTGTGACGTTTCTGCGAGAGGTTCCAGCGTATGACGAATGCACAGACAGTTGAAAACAATTAAGAAATGGCTTCTATAGTTTCTCCTGAACGTCTCGTAAAAAGTCACATAAACCGAGGCGCAGTCAGGTTTACCTTTTCTCTTCTTGATCCTTGCTTTTCCATTCTGTTCCCCTGTGTTTGATGTCCAGTCCCACAAACGGACAACTTTCATCCCATGATACTTTCCACACCGATACAAAAAGACGAGATCAGCGTCCTTCCCAAAAACCTCTCAGCTCGTAGGCTCTCCCGTTGCAGCGAAAAGTTGGCAAACAAACGTCGGAGTTTTAGTTCAGGGAATACCACTGAAGTTCTAGGCAAACTTTTCCCAGGAAAAGAACGCCATGTTGTCTGATCTAGACTGTTTTTCCCGTCTCGCGTTTCCCCCTTGTTGCTAAAGCGGGGGTTTGTCTCCGGTGGAAACGGCTCTGAATGGTCAACCACCACAGCAGCCTACCTCTACATTGCACACGGGATGGGAATTGTTCTCTTCGCGTGATTTGAAGGAAATGTGGCACACGGTCCCCAGAAAACTTTGGTGGAGAATTGAACAGAAAAGTATAAGAATTTATTAACAAAATATGTTATCAACGTTTTGAAGGTTCATAAGTCATTTCAGTTACTAGAAAAAAAAGGTAAATATACAACAGGCATACTCCTCACGTAAGCAGGTGTTGTGATTACCTCCCAACGATTACTAAAAATAGTTTCAGAAATGAATTGTTGCAAAATGTAATCATATCCTACATTTAATCAATTCGGTTTGATGTGCTTCTTTATTTTATTTCCACGTATTTAATATACTGTGCAATAAGTAGCCTATGATTTGCGTCACTGCCACCAAGCTTAGTATCTTTGAAAAATACAGTTTCTCAAAACCACTCCAGTCCTAAAACTATTTATAGAACAAAACTTTTACCTGGATGTAAACTTTTTCAGAATTAACAAAAATTCCACATATTTAAAGCTGCAATTATTTCGTAATAATTTATTTATAATGTAGCCCCCCTGAAAAACAACAACGTCAGAGCACTGAACGTAATTTATGATTTCCAAAGCAGGTGTGACACAGCTCAGGGTCCAGGAGAATGGAGTATGGATGAAAAGAGGATATTATTAATTTATTATTCAAATTCTGAAGTCTGAAGAGTAGTAGGCCCACTGTGTGCAGTTCTGGGCACTGCATTACAGGAGAGAAGAAAGCTCTTGAGCAATTGAGACTCGTCTTCTCTGTTTTATTTATTCTCCTCTCCTGTTTCTGTTCCTCTTCTGTGGCTGTGTTCAGGTGTTTCTGTTCCTCTTCTGTGGCTGTGTTCAGGTGTTTCTGTTCCTCTTCTGTGGCTGTGTTCAGGTGTTTCTGTTCCTCTTCTGTGGCTGTGTTCAGGTGTTTCTGTTCCTCCTTACAGGTCCGGGAGCCTGCAGGACCTTGGACAGCAGCAACCTGGCCAACAGGTAAACTCACCTGAGGCTGATCAGCAATCACACACACACACACACACACACACACACACACACACACACACACACACACACACACACACACACACCTGTTTATTACTAATCACACACAAAAACACTCACCTTTTAGAAAGACATAGGCTGCATTCAGTTCTTTAATAGGTTTCACCTTGCCACCTTTCCTTTAAAATTAACATTACATTACAGGCATTTGGCAGACACTCTTATCCAGAGCGACGTACAGTTGTTGACTAAGTAGGAGATAATCCTTCCCTGGAGCAATGCAGGGTTAAGGGCCTTGCTCAAGGGCCCAATGGCTGTGCGGATCTTATTGTGGCTACACCAGGATTAGAACCACCAACCTTGCGTGTCCCAGTCACTTACCTTAACCACTACGCTACAGGCCGCCCTACTGACCTCAGGGACCCATGACAGAGGAGGCAAGGGTGAGGGATGAGGCACCCCCATCTGCGCAGGATCGTCTGTGACACTGAAACCTACAGCACATAAACGCTCCAACTCTGTTCTGCCTCACCCTGACTTCAGTTATCAATGCCGGTATATCAAAAATATTTCATATATTAGTCATTAGACTTCTTTAATATTCTAACAGGCTGTTGTCTTACAGCTGATATCGCATGCTTCAGAGGCTTCATCTTGCAACAAGACTCATTTTTTCGATGATGGTACTGACAAAATGTTCCGCAATAACATGCAGGGGGCAGCAAAGTTACGGATAGGCAAGTTAAAAACAAGAATGTCGCTATTACTTGGATGGCCACAAGGTGGCAGCCTTCCACAAAGTATTAAACACATTCATGATGAACCTTACAAAATTGTTAAATGCTCAATTGGTTCAAATTAATCCAGCCTTCCTAGCATCCAAATAATAAAACATGGAATTTGTTTCTAAAACACGCACATGCACAATCACAGACGTTCAAGTTCAAGTTCAAGTTACTTTATTTGTACCCGTAGGTAACACAATACTTAAAAACACATAAAATACTACAAGCGTATAAAGTGCAGGGTGCAAAAAGTGCTCAGGGGTTCCAATCCTCCAGTGGATCGGTAAATACAACGCAGAATAGACGCATCAGACAGACGTAAACACACACACACACACACACACACACACACACATACACAGACACATACACACAGACACACACATACACAAAAGGCTTCAATTGCCGGAGAGCCTGCCTTCATTTTGTATTCTCTGCTTTATTCGAGCAGTGGGAAAGCAGAGAGTAACTGATAAAGATGGGTCACCACAGCGCTGATGTGCCAAAGCAGCAGGATTCAAACCCGCATCATAAAATGATGTTTTGAGTGGTCTGCATAATGCATAACACAACAAATTGAGAAATCATAAATTATTTTGTTATCACCAGGATTTGTACATCAGTTTTTTTCTTTAAATTTCATTGTGCATTGCTCTGGATAAGAGGGTCTGCTAAATGCTTTGTAATGTAATGTAATGTAAAAAAAAAAATATTGGCATGATCTTTGGCACTGTCTGATTCTTCTGCTCGGAGATCTTCTGGTGGCCCTAGGCCTGGCTGGAGAGATACAGGCCCACCAGAGGCTGGATTTCTGCCAAATAATGAAATTGTAGATTGTAAATGATGTCAGAAATAATCTGTCTGTCATGAAGACGCCATAGGGGCGACATTGCCTCGGCAAGACACTGAGCTGATTGGTGCCTTGCATGGCAGCCAATCACCGTTGGTGTGTGAGTGCATGTATGAATGGGTGAATGAGAAGCATCAATTGTACTGTGGATAAAGGCACTACATAAATGCCAACCATGTACCAAGATGTTCCATGTTCATATCCCAGACTTTATTTTCTCTGCAGCAGGACAGAAGTTTAAGACCTCAAATATTGTGATATGTGATATCATGATCATATAGGCATACAGTACATACAGTATTGAAAATTGCATGTATGTGTATTGAGGTATGTTGGCCTGAAGAAAAACAGATGTTTCAGGATTTTGTACCAAGTTTTACTATGATTATGTCAGAATCATATCCACTAGATCGAACTAAAACATTTCGAATAGAACAAAATAATAACCCTCTACTGCCATGAGTGGCGCAAACATTAAACGTATTTTCTTTTAACTCGTTTTTTAACGCTAGTTTTTTTTTAATATAAACTACTGCTTTACGGTGTTTAAGCCCGTAAAAATGAATTCGGTTATCGACTTGGCATCTTTGCATACAGCCACAAAATTAACGTTTGTAGGTGCCCGTGTTGTGCTATTTTTAGACCGCTGTACTATCTGTTTGAGTTCACCAACGCGAAGCTCAGAATGTTTGTTCACAAGATAGCGGCAACTAGCGACTCACACCAGTGAAGTCAATTCGGCTTCTGTGTGTTATCTGTACAATACATTCTTGTTCCGTCATATTCGACTGACGTATTTATTCTCCAAAACAGTTTGGGTAAACAGCTCTACCAAAGATCTTTTATGGTCGCAGTCTATGTGGCTAAATTGCCACACATTTTAATTGGTTCCCCCTGAATGAATATTGTATTCTCTCTCATTCTCTCTCTCTCTCTCTCTCTCTCTCTCTCTCTCTCTCTCTCTCTCTCTCTCTCTCTCTCTGAATGATATTAATTATAGGGAATACACGACGTTTGTGAGCTTTGTCTAGCCATAAACATTATAAATTTAGAAATTAATGACTAGGCTACACTGTGTTCTGATAACCAGTCTCAAAGTCCTCAATAGGCTCAATGAATCTGGACTGAAATGTTTGCTTTGTGCTATAATTTCCTTGGGGCCCACAGAGACAGCTGAGGCCCAGGATTTTGTGCTTCACTCCAGCACAACAGCAACGGATCCTCAATGCAAATTCCACACCTAGAATGAACACCAGACCTGGTGCTAGGTGTCTTGTACGTGACGCAAAGGCACAGAGCTGGCGAAGAAACAGCTGGACAGCCATCTGCTCAATCACCCCCCCCCCCCCCCCCCCCCCTAAAGTGGGCATAACTGGCCGTAATTCCTTCACGGATCACCCTATATGGATCTAAATACTCTAAAATTAAAGCTGACTGTCGTCAGTCTCATAGTCGTGGTTTACAATTGCAATGAACTGGAGTTACAGAGTCAAAAATTGCCTTTATAAATTGGCAACAGAAATGCCGTTACATATAACTGTATATGTATTTATTTTGACCACTTGTTTAATTCAATTTAATTTTAATTTAATTGTGTTAATTTAACTCTTATAGGCAGCTACATATCGTCCCGGTTTAACCCCTATATGTCCTCTGTTTCGAGTTGAACATTGAACATTTTACTGCGTAGTAACAAGACGTGCTGTTCTTCCTAGTTTCCCCCAATCAATAAAAAAAATATTGCTTTATATCATCGCAAATATTTCGAATAAACCAATGCTTAATCTTTTTAGCGTGACGTACGCTTGTTTAATATGTTATCCTATGTTGGAAGATAACGCTTGTGCTGGTCGCCTTCACATTTTAACGCGGCTTGGAGCCTATTCACATTTTAATCAAGCATTCAGCTTCAAGAGATTCAGACGTGTGGGTTTGAGCCAGAGCAGCGGTGTAGCGGGGAGACACAGTTGTCTCCAAGGTAAAGTCGGCTAAAGTTGTTTTCTCGATTAGGACTGCACAGTGCCCCGCACGTCAGTTCCATGATTTTCTATAGAGAACTGGTTTTGGGTGGTCGGCGAACATTGTTTTCTTTATGCGACCGAGTTCTAACTGGAACAGGGTGTGGGAACGGGGAGGAAAACGTTTACATCATAATGGTTGCCCCCTCTCCCCCCTCTCCTCCCTTCTCGACTGAGCCGGATCGATCAGGTTTGCGGCGTTCCATGACATTTCCACCGGCCGAGGCTATGCGCGCCCGCCTGCGCTACGCTCACGACCCGCTTTTGGTAGTGCGGTGCCAAAATAGAAGCGTCTCTTTTGGTAATGGAACAGTGGATTACCTTTAGCAGTCCCCATCCATTCTGCACATACTGTGCCTCCACGTAAAATTAATCGACGTTTACCCTTGTCTCCTACTTCTAATTAATCTCGCAGTTAAGTCTTCCCATTTTCTTGCGTATACGGCGCACTGCCTACAACAACATGATATTTTATATTATTTTTCTTACCCTCAGTGTGATAATTCATAGAAGGAAATCAACGACATGGTTAGTAGCTGTGAAATATTTATTGTTAATCGTACATATACTTTTATTTCAATTACTCTGTGCTAATATTTTTTAAATACAAACAGATCTATATTCATCTACCAAACGACAAAATATTTATTCCAAATAAGTATCTCCTTGAGCACGACAGCTAAATTTGTCTTACTGTTTAAGAGGTGCTGAATTCAAACCCTGAATCGCCCACATGTCAGGTCTTCCCAGGGACGGGGGGAGATGTGGGTCGGAGGTGTGTTGACAATCTGCCAGCGGATTGGCTGTTGGGAGAATCCCCCGGCGCGCTGCCTATAAAGACGGCGAACGCGCGTGGCGGTATGAAAGCGCTGAGCTGCTCGAAACGAGAGAGGATCCGTACGACTGATGAGAGAGGGTTACCTCAGTTCATCTTCCCACTACTCAGGTAAGAGAGCTTTTCCGTGAGATAAAAATAAGAATAATAAAATCGTATATAGTATTGAATACATTTTAAAATAGAAATAGAGAGAATATCTATATATAATCATTTTAAGCAAATCTGAAGAGTACAAGTTACAATTACCCAACCACTTTGGTCCATTCCATTAGTGTTAGTCAACAGAGCTGTGAATTAAAAATGAAGGTATAATTTACAGATTCATACTCATTTAAAACAAAATGTAAACAGTATGAAGAACAATTATAGAATTATACAAAGCCCCTTTGTCCTTGCCATTTCCCCAAACTGAACTGCAAAATATATATTGTGAAGCCTGTATATGGGGACTTGCAAGGTGGCTTCTCTCTCCAGAACAACTTTCTCATACATGAAATACAATAAAAACAGTATGTAGTTTAAAAACATGGAAACAGCTACTAGATTTATGGATTAGTAATACTTTTAAGTAAAATGTTAACGGTATTAGGAACAATTATACCATTACACAGGGCACTTTTGTCCTTCCCATTGACTAAAACCCATTGGAAAATGATTGGGACACTCAAGGTCGGTGGTTCTAATCCCGGTGTAGCCAGAATAAGATCTGCCCTTAACCCTGCATTGCTCCAGGGGAGGATTGTCTCCTGCTTAATCTAATCAACTGTACGTCGCTCTGGATAAGAGCATATGCCAAAATGCGAATAATGTAATGTAATGTAAAACTAGATTGCAAAATGTAGACTGTGATTATTGCATATGAGGATAGAATGTGCTTTTGGAGTGACCATTTGGAGACAGCGTATTGTGCACCTTCTTATCCTATGAGCTGGGGTTCTTACGGGCATGGGGCAGCCTGAGGTACATGACTGAAGCCCTGGTTTAGCCACAATAAGATCAGTGTAGCTGTTGGGCCCTTGGGCAAGGCTCTTAACCCCACATTGCTCCCCTGCTTCTCAACTGTAAGACGCGTTGGATAAGAGCGTCAGCTGAATAGTGGTAACGTGCTGTGATGGTTTCTCCCTCCAGTCCAGCCATGAACTCCCAGGGCCCCCTGCATGTGGCCACCCCCCTGAGGGAGAGCCTGCCTCTGTCCCGGCTAGCCGGGACCCCCATCTACCTCAAACTGGACTCCTCCCAGCCCACCGGCTCCTTCAAGATCCGCGGTATCGGACACCTCTGCAAGACCGTGAGTCTCCACCATCACTGCTGCCTCATGGTCTCCACTGAAGTCACTCAGCTCAGCTTCCTTATGGTCTCCACTGGGGTCACTGAGCTCAGCTTCCTTATGGTCTCCACTGTGGTCACTGAGCTCAGCTTCCTTATGATCTCCACTGTGGTCACTGAGCTCAGCTTCCTTATGATCTCCACTGTGGTCACTGAGCTCAGCTTCCTTATGATCTCCACTGGGGTCACTGATCTCCACTGTGGTCACTGAGCTCAGCTTCCTTATGATCTCCACTGTGGTCACTGAGCTCAGCTTCCTTATGATCTCCACTGTGGTCACTGAGCTCAGCTTCCTTATGGCTATTACTGCTACTGCTATTACTAATACTGCTGCTGCTACAACTGATAGTACTGCGTCTGGGCTATGCAGCATTATGACCTGATATTAGTAACACTAATACTGCCGCTATTACTATTACTTCTATAACTAGTAATATTAGGAGTAATACTACTGCTGCTGCTGCTATGACTACTACTACTACAACTACCAATACTACTATTTCTACTGTTGTTATTCTTAGTACCACTACTACAATGACTAACCACAACTGCTATGACTACCAATACTACTCATGCTGTTTCTACTGTTGCTTTTAATACTACCACTGCCATCACAACTACTGCTGTTACTGCTACCACCATGACGTGTAGCATTTTAGAACAAATTTTAAAAGCTGATATTGTACGATTATTACACTATTGTTGAATGAGTTTTTCAATAATCACTCAAGGGCTAACAATAAGGAAATGGGGTTTGGGAGAGATTGGGGTTAGGGATAGACTGGGGTTTGGGGTAGACTGGAGTTCAGGAGTGATTGGGGTTCGGGATAAATTGGGGTTCGAGATAGACCTGGGTTTGGGAGAGATTTGGGTTTGGGATAGCCTGGAGTTAGGGAGAGACTGGCAGTCGGGACAGAAGGCATTGTGGGTAGGTGGAGGTCAGTAAGCGGAAAGGCACAGCGGGTGCATGCTCCAGTTTGGACCAGTTCAGACCAGTCTGAGGAGATTACTTAATGGGGACCACTGAGTTGGCACGGAGACAATGTGTGTGTGTGTGTGTGGGAGAAGAGGTGGAAGGGGGTACTTCAATGTGCATGTGTGTGTGTGTGGGAGGGGGGGGTTCTGCTCCTGTGAAAGACAGCTCTAATGGGGTTTTTTGTTCCATTGTGTGTTTCAGTGGGCTGAACGAGGCTGCGAACGATTCGTCTGTTGCTCAGGTGAGTGCCCAGCCTATCACAGCTTGCCAACTCACCAAGATTTTTATATGAAGCAATCTAATTCACTTTTATATAGGTGTGCTTACACCAAGGTGTCTAAATCAGAGTGCTGAACAGTTAAAACAACCAAAGCACAGTCAGTCCAAGAGTCTAACTTTAGTTTCAATATTCAATTAAATTTTATTTGTATTTCGCTTTTCACAGTAGACTGTCCCAAAGACCCAAATAGCATATGAGGTAAACAACTCCCTAGTAGGGGAGAAACCCACAAACAAACTCCCCGATGGGAAGAAATCCCGGCTATAGGGGATGCCCATCTTCTGCTGGCCTATTGGCTACGATGGTAACAGTTCAGGTATTGAGCTAGCAGATAATCTAGAAAGTCCACAGGTTCAACAGTAACTGTTTGCTGCAAACATAGTTCCCCGCGAACGTTTGCCGTCTTGAGCACATGTCTGCAGTAAGGGCTGTCTCTCTGAGATACCCTCCTGTGGTAATGCCTGTCTCTCTCTCTCTGATACCCTCCTGTGGTAATGCCCATCTCTCTCTCTGATACCCTCCTGTGGTAATGCCCATCTCTCTCTCTGATACCCTCCTGTGGTAATGCCCATCTCTCTCTCTGATACCCTCCTGTGGTAATGCCCATCTCTCTCTGATGCCCTCCTGTGGTAATGCCCATCTCTCTCTCTGATACCCTCCTGTGGTAATGCCCGTCTCTCTCTCTGATAACCTCCTGCGGTAATGCCCGTCTCTCTCTCTGATACCCTCCTGTGGTAATGCCCATCTCTCTCTGATACCCTCCTGTGGTAATGCCTGTCTCTCTCTCTGATACCCTCCTGTGGTAATGCCCGTCTCTCTCTCTGATACCCTCCTGTGGTAATGCCCATCTCTCTCTCTCTGATACCCTCCTGTGGTAATGCCCATCTCTCTCTCTGATACCCTCCTGCGGTAATGCCCGTCTCTCTCTCTGATGCCCTCCTGACTCCTCGCTCTCCCTCTCAGGGGGCAACGCTGGCATGGCCGCCGCCTACTCCGCTCGGTGCCTCGGGGTGCCCGCCACCATCGTGGTTCCCGTGGTGACGCCCACCTTCACCGTGCAGCGGCTGAAGGACGAGGGGGCCACGGTGCTGGTGCACGGACAGGTGAGCCCCGCTTCCAGAACATTCCTCCATCGCAAGTCCACACCGAGAACCACAACTACGATCCCTCGTTCTAAAAACCGTTCTCACTCAAGTGGATGGAGTCCACCCCACAACCGTAACCACAACGGCAGTGGTGAATGATATTGTTGGGATCACTTTCAGAGCGATTTTTTCCAGTCGATCAAAATCCATCCAAATTTACAGGGCGTCAAGTTCAAAATGGCAGGCGATGTAGAGAACATTATCGTTCATCAGTGCGGATGCTCACATTGTTATCATTATAGTTAGAGTTCTTCGCGTGGACAGATTTTTTTACAGAGATTACCGTAATTTACGGTACAGTAGCAGCACCACAGTTGGGAATAAAACCCATGACCTTTGACACGGCCAGTTTCCTAACTATGACATCACACTGCCGCCTCGCAGCCCATTGGCTGAATGTGTTGCCAAGGGCGCTGTGCTGTTTTTCAGGAGCTGAAGGAGAGCATCGAGTACGGTCAGCAGCTAGTCGCCAACAACGCCGGCTGGGTGTTCATCTCCCCGTACGACAACCCGCTCATCTGGTGAGTTCCTGCACGATGGCAGCCATGTCGCTAAACATGACGGACATCTTCACACAGAGAGTGGTCACTGTGTGGTGTTTTTGAGACCAGCCTTGATGTGGTGCGAGATACATCACATTACATTAATGGCATTTGGCAGACGCTCTTATCCAGACCGACGTACAACAAAGTGCAAAGTGCATGCCCATAACCAGGAATAAGTGCGCTGAAAGACCCTAGAGGGAACTACAATTTCATAGATACCGTTTAGCTTTTAGGTAAACTAAGCATTAGATACACTGTAGTGGTAGGAAAAGGCGAGCATTGCTGGGCTGAATGGCCTGTTCTTATCATTATGTTACGCTATATTTCTCACCAGAGCTGGGTCACATGATTATGTCCCAATAACCCACTCACTCTCCCCTTAATTAGAACAAATTACGGTCTTAATTACAGTAATTATACAACAATTATTTTACAATACTTTTGTTTTGTACCGGGGCCAAACAGTTATTATAGTTACAGTAACCCTTTTGTCCAGGAATAATATCTTTCACATGACTCAACATTTTAAGCAAAACACTTATTTTAGCCAATATTCATGACAAAATTCTTCTTCTCAATTGTACAGTTGAGCTTTGTAACACAATCTCCTCAGAGATCACCAGTTTCCTTTCTTTCAATATATTAGCAGCATCTAAAGTGATAAATTATTTAAATTAATTTTTATATAACAAAACTGTCAATCACTGTGTTACATAAAGAGGTCCAGACCCACTTATTGTGCCGTGTATGGCGAGACCACGTCCGTGTGGCAGGAGGCGTGCTGTGTGGTGCGTAACGGCCTTTATACCTCATAATGGGATTTGGCATAGCACCTCTGGGGGCCGCGGACGGAGCATTGTTTGGCCCTGAGGAGGCTGAGCTGAGCTGCAGCCCTCTGTGTGTTCATTAGGGCCCGCTGGCTCTGTGCCAGTGCATGTCTTTATCACAGCTCTGTAATGGCTGCTCTTGTGTCACAGAAGGCCATTGTGGGCAGGTTACATAAGAACTGGGGCGTAAGTACATAACGACTGGGGGGGGGGGGGGGGGGGGGGGGGGGGGGGTCAGGGCAGCCAGTGTGACTCAGGTTTCACTGTCCTGCTGTGCTGTCCATGGTCCTGACCTGACCTCATTTTATTTTTGGTTTCTGTTTTGCGTTATGCGTCTGTGTGTGTGTGTGTGTATGTATGATGTGTGTGTGTGTGTGATGTGTGTGTATGTGTATGTATGATGTGTGTGCGTGTGTGTGATGTGCGTGTGTGTGTGTGTATGTATGATGTGTGTGTGTGTGTGTGTATATGTATGATGTGTGTGTGTGTGTGTGTGTATGTATGATGTGTGTGCGTGTGTGTGTGTACAGGGAGGGCCACATGTCTCTGGTCCAGGAGCTGCAGTCGGAGCTGGAGGTGAAGCCGGGGGCGGTGGTGCTGTCGGTGGGGGGAGGGGGGCTCCTCTGCGGGGTGGTGCAGGGCCTCCGTCAGGCCGGCTGGGGGGACGTCCCCGTCATCGCCATGGAGACCGTGGGGGCCCACAGCCTGAATGCTGCCATGGAGAAAGGGGAGCTGGTCACCCTCCCCAAAATCACCAGGTACCCGCCCCTCTCCCAGCCTACAGGAAGTGAACCAAACAGCCCGTTAATTACCTAATATTTAGCTGAAGTAGTACTTACCACTGAAATCAAAGTAGTTACCTCATAATTGCATAAGTTGTTGTGCACTTACCCAATAAATACTTGATAATGGGCTGTAAAATAAGGCATTACCACTTAGATTTGCCATTTTAGCAACAGCTACTGATAAACTCATTAGAGACATCTGACCACAGTTCTTGTGTCCCAGTGAGAAGTGGTTCACTGTGGCCAACAGAACCAGCCCTGGTGTACAAACTGACCCAGGGTCATTTGTGATAACGAAATCAGAAATGCATGAGGAATGGAGTTCTCCACGACAGACTTGGAGTACAAATGTTTGCTTAAACATACGATAGTCCATGCTTTTGATATAGTACTACATACTATATAGTATACATAACTTGATGCATAAAGCTGTCCAAAAGAAAAAGTCAGTCCCCCGTCAGACCTGCTACTCACCCACAGTGTGGCCACCACGCTGGGTCTACTGCTCACACTCTCTGCCCCACAGTGTGGTCACCACGCTGGGTCTACTGCTCACTCTCTCTGCCCCACAGTGTGGCCACCACGCTGGGTCTACTGCTCACTCTCTCTGCCCCACAGTGTGGCCACCACGCTGGGTCTACTGCTCACTCTCTCTGCCCCACAGTGTGGCCACCACGCTGGGTCTACTGCTCACTCTCTCCCCCTCTCTGCCCCACAGTGTGGCCACCAAGCTGGGTCTACTGCTCACTCTCTCCCCCTCTCTCCCCCACAGTGTGGCCACCATGCTGGGTCTAATGCTCACACTCTCTCCCCCACAGTGTGGCCACCACGCTGGGTCTACTGCTCACACTCTCTCCCTCTCTCTGCCCCACAGTGTGGCCACCACGCTGGGTCTACTGCTCACTCTCTCCCCCTCTCTGCCCCACAGTGTGGCCACCAAGCTGGGTCTAATGCTCACACTCTCTCCCCCACAGTGTGGCCACCACGCTGGGTCTACTGCTCACACTCTCTCCCTCTCTCTGCCCCACAGTGTGGCCACCAAGCTGGGTCTAATGCTCACACTCTCTCCCCCACAGTGTGGCCACCACGCTAGGTCTACTGCTCACACTCTCTCCCTCTCTCTGCCCCACAGTGTGGCCACCACGCTGGGTCTACTGCTCACACTCTCTCCCTCACTCTCTGCCCCACAGTGTAGCCACCACGCTGGGTCTACTGCTCACTCTCTCCCCCTCTCTCTCTGCCCCACAGTGTGGCCACCACGCTGGGTCTACTGCTCACACTCTCCCTCTCTCTCTGCCCCACAGTGTGGCCACCACGCTGGGTCTACTGCTCACTCTCTCCCCCTCTCTCTCTGCCCCACAGTGTGGCCACCACGCTGGGTCTACTGCTCACACTCTCTGCCCCACAGTGTGGCCACCACGCTGGGTCTACTGCTCACTCTCTCCCCCACAGTGTGGCCACCATGCTGGGTCTACTGCTCACACTCTCCCTCTCTCTCTGCCCCACAGTGTGGCCACCACGCTGGGTCTACTGCTCACACTCTCTCCCTCACTCTCTGCCCCACAGTGTAGCCACCACGCTGGGTCTACTGCTCACTCTCTCCCCCTCTCTGCCCCACAGTGTGGCCACCACGCTGGGTCTACTGCTCACTCTCTCCCCCTCTCTGCCCCACAGTGTGGCCACCACGCTGGGTCTACTGCTCACTCTCTCCCCCTCTCTCTCTGCCCCACAGTGTGGCCACCACGCTGGGTCTACTGCTCACACTCTCTGCCCCACAGTGTGGCCACCACGCTGGGTCTACTGCTCACTCTCTCCCCCACAGTGTGGCCACCATGCTGGGTCTACTGCTCACACTCTCCCTCTCTCTCTGCCCCACAGTGTGGCCACCACGCTGGGTCTGAATTGCGTGGCGGCTCAGGCACTGAAGCTGGCTCAGGAGCACGAGGTCTTCTCCCAGCTGGTGAGCGACCAGGAGGCCGTGGAGGCTGTGGAGCGGTTCGCGGGTGAGTCACAGCGCCCCCTGGGGCTTACACGTGGTACTGAGCAGACATGCTGAGGCATTATAACGCCTCTGTGTGTGTGCGGACGCGCCTTTACTCTCAGGAATACAGAAATGCAGCGTGCACACCAAGAACTACAATTATAACTATAAATATGTTGTTAAAAATCAGTCTGAGTGGATGGTGGAGCCACACTATCGTTGGGATCACTTTCAGAGCCATTTTCTCCAGCTGCAAGAACGACAGAGACACTGACAGCCAAACAAATTCCAACTGAATTCACAGGATGTCACATTCAAAATGGCAGACTCACCTCATCCACAGACACACACAGTGACACTCTCTTCTCTCAGATACACACACACACTCAGACACACTCTCTCTCAGACACACACAGTGACACACTCTCTCTCAGACACACACACACACACACACACTCACTGACCTCAGTGTCTCTGTGCTCCTGCAGATGATGAGAAGATCCTGGTGGAGCCGGCGTGTGGCGCCGCCCTGGCTGCAGTGTACAGCAGTGCTCTGAGCCGCCTGCAGCAGCAGGGGAAGCTGGGGCAGAACCTGGGCCCGGTGGTGGTGGTGGTGTGTGGGGGCAACAACATCAGCTTGGGGCAACTACACAAGCTCAAGGAGCAGCTGGGAATGTCCAGCTAAACCACCCCAAAACTACCCCCCATGGACCATCTGCCCCTCTTACCCAATACCCCATAGACTGGCCAGCCTGTCCTACCCCAGATTAGCCTGGACACCCACTGTCTGGAACCTGATGCTAAGGATGTCCGAATCGTGAGCAACAAACCCCCCCCCCCCTCCCCACCTGCTGCCCCCCCAGGGTAAAATCATTCCAGACTGCGCCCGATTCACATCCAGTTCCTGGTCTCTCGAACAGACAGACAGATGGACATACATGACATACAGACCTACTACGATCCTGCTACAGGTGGATAGTTATGACTGCAGATATGAGAACTACAAATCTCTGGTTAGAACTCCAAAAGAATCTTCTGTAGTGGCAGGGTTCCACAGGTATAGTACTACATAGGTTAGTTTCCCTGGAAACCTGCAGTTTTAAGAATATAAATATTATTTGTGTTTGCTTGTGCCATTATGTATAAAATGTAGAAATGTATGTATGCATTTGGATTCCGCACTTTTGTACATGTCTTATTTAAAAAGATTAAATTATGTGGTTGTTTTTTTGGAGAATACTGTCTCTGTGTCCTGCTTGGATTTAAATTGATATAATGTTTTTGCAAACTCGTTTCTACTAATTACCAGCGCAACAAGATCTCTAGCTGTTGAATGGGTTAGAGTGAAGACCTACAGGACGGGAGATCTCCAGGAACAGGGTTGGGCAGCCCTAGTTTATCGTGAATGGCGAGGACCTGTTTGTTATTCAGAGATAGCTTCCATCCTAGGCAGTCATGTGCAAAAGGAACTGGCAGAAGACAAAATAATCAAATTTCTCAGGATGAGGGAAAAAACAACCCAAGGCTTGTTCTGTCAGGCTTGTGACACAGAAAGGAAATGTGAAGATCAGGGCCAAGGGATTAAAACATGGGAGCAAATTGGATTATTCTAGAAACGTTGCTTTTTCATTTTTATCTTCAAAATGCTGTGTTCTACGATTCCAATGGTTTCAATTATCAGTAGTGATCATTTGACAAGCTACCAGCACTAGCTGGTCGACCTTCTCATATCCAGCATGACCAGCTTAACCAGCTCAATTTTCAAGCTGGTCAAGCTGGTATAGCTGGAGGTTACAGATGGTATAGTTGTGGATAAAATGGGAAAAACTAAATGAACACATCAGCAAAATTCTGTTTACTTTCACTGACTTAATCCTGGAAGAAAGTACCTCAACAACCCCACCATTCATAGCAAATATTAATTTATCTTCAGAATAAATCACCCAGAGGTGACAGGATACCCATTTGCCAATATAATTGGACGAACCAGAAATGGGGATCTGTTCACTTATTTAAGAGGGTACACAACACACACACATACACACACACATAGATTGTATATGCAGGGTTAGGTGTCTTGCTCAGGGGCACTTCGACACACCCAGGGCGTGATCAAACTGACAACCCTCCGACTGCCAGACTGCCAGACTGCCAGACTGCTCTTACCTCCTGAGCCAATGTCACTGCCACAATAAACGTGACTTGGGTACCTGCGTCTCTCCAGGAGGAATTCAAGAACTATGAGTTATGAGCCTATTCTTCAGGGGGTTGAGCCAAGAACCAAAAACTATAACAATAACTATAAATATGTTGTTTTAAAACTTGTTCCATCTCAAGTGGAATGGTGGAGTCCACACCACAACTATAACAACAACGGCAGGGACAAACACTATCGTTGGGATCACTTTCAGATACATTCTTTTCCAGATGCATGAACATTAAAAACACTGACAGCCAATCAAAATCCAACTGAATTTACAGGGCGTCATGGTCAAAATGGCTGACGACGTAGCCAAGGCTATTTACAGAACATCATCATCCGTCAGTGTGGATGTTGTCATGGTATTCGCTGTAGTTGTGGTTATAGTTCTCAGTGTGGATGGGCCTTAACGCTGAACTTCCCCCATGCTCTTCCGCACGTCACGTCATAAGAGTGGCAGCTACAGTAAGGTACAGTTAATGTCATGCAGGCAGGCCCGTAAATACCATTGAGGACACTGAGGTCATGAACTCAATATTTATTTTTTGTATGTATACGTGTGTGAGGTTATGACCTCAGTATTTTAATAATATACTTTTCATGTAAGCAAATCGAGAGTAAAGTGAAAGAGTTCATATGACTGGAATCTGGACCAGGGCCAGAACTTCAACACCTATCAGTGTTCACTTTCTGCAGCGCTTTACCTGCGCTGATTGTAGTAATGAGCGATTGTTCTGCTCACCTCGGCTGAAATCCATCAGACCCTCTTAATCTGGATGAAAGGTCTGATAGACGATTGCACTGTAAACAGTCATCAGTGGGGAAATGGCGGGGAGGTCGGATATGGAACCTGAAGTGTATCACTGGTGTGAAAGTGTAGGTGCTTTGAGACGCACACTCATGTGCACACACACACACTCTCTCTCACACACACACACACACACACACACACACACAGACAGACAGACACTCACCTCATACACAGACACACTCTCTCTCACACACACACTCTCTCACTCACTCTCTCACACACACACACACACACACACACACACACACACACACACACACACACACACACACACACACACACACACACACACACACACACACACACACACACACACACACACACACACACACACAGTGTCTCTGCGCTCCTGCAGATGATATGAAGCTTCAGTGGAGCTGGCGTGTTGTGCCACCCTGGCCGTGGTGTGCAGCAGTGTTCCTTGTTTTTCTAAGATGGCTTCCAGCCTGAGGCAAAGTCATTTGCTAAAGAAACACTGGTAACTCAGAAAGCACGCACTGTTTAGCAGTCAAATACTGCCCTGGGACATAACAGTTCAACCTTTTTTTCAGTGTTGTGACATTGAGAGGAAATGTGGAGATAAGGGAAAAGGTTAAATTAAAACATGGGGGCGGATTGGATTATTCTGAAAATTTGTCACTTGTGTCACTGAACAGTAAAAAAAGTGTTAAATTCAGTATCGTGGAACCTCACCGTTCAGAGCAAACATTAATTTATTGTCAGAATAAATTACCCAGAGGTGACAGGATACCTATTTGCCAATATAATTGCCTAAAACAGAATTTATTTCAGAGGGTAAGAAACACACACACACACACACACACACACACACACAAACACACAAGATGGTGTATGCATTCATTCTCCATAAGGCCCACACCTGGGAAAGTTGTAAATATTTACAGTAGAAAGCCATGTGCCCTTCAGCACAGATCTCAGACAAATATACATGCTAGTGCGCGCTTGTGAAGTTAAAAACAAGATGACCACGAAAAAGCAGAAGCTCGATGTGTAAACTTCGTCCAGAGCATAAGAACTGACACGCTAAATTCAGGGGGACAAGTGAGACAAATGTTCTCCTCTACAACATCAAGTGTTTCTGACGTAACTGGTCATTCCTTCCATCTGTAGGACGAAAGCAACCATCATAAAAACAGTGGCGGCTGGGATACAAAATGGTTAACCAACGCAATTTACAAACAGATAAACTAGGGAAAGGACCAGGTGGTCATTTACAAACCAGGGGGACTGAAAGGACATGAAGCTGGGAAGAGACCCTGCAGCTTGGATGCTGTAGACACTGTGGGGCTAAGATGGACGCTCTGTCACTGGGTCAATGCCGGCCAGCATCCATGGAGGAGTTTACAGCCCCTCAGCCCATTGGCCCAGACTCGAGACCATAGTCCCATGCTGCGAGCCGATTGGCTGAGAGGTCATAAAACGAGGGCCTGGTAGTAATCAGCGGTATTTAAGCGCAGTCCTGTTATGCAATGACCACCCTCACACACACACACACACACACCTCAGTTTCCTTGCAGGCACATTCCCGGGATAGCGGTCTCTCAGCACTTATATTTAACATGAGCGGGCACAGCATGTCGCCTCTGGGCAAGGGTCAGGGGTCAGCTGGGGTGGACGAGACGTTCTGATGTAACGACCCCCTTATGTAAGAGAGCCAGCCGGTCGGGGTGCTGAAATGGGGGAGGGGCATAGGGAGGTCACAGCTGGGGCTGGACCTGTGGGGCCTGATGGGACACTGGAGTCCTCCACATACCAAACGCACGCAATGCACCATCAACCATGTGTACCAAACGTCACCCAACACACCAAAAAACCATGTGTGTCCAACATCACCCAACACATCATAAACCATGTGAGTCTAACGTCACCCAACACATGATAAACCATGTGTACCAAAAATCACCCAACACGATGAACCATGTGTAACAAACATCACCCAACACGATAAACCATGTGTGCCTAACTTCACCCAATACACCATAAGCCATGCGTACCAAACATCACCCAACACGACAAACCATGTGTGCCTCACGTCACCCATAAGTTCTAGCCCCCATAAGTTCTCTTGAGCAAAGGAAAGGCATGCTCAATTGGGCTCAGAGTGGGTAATTGAGTTGGCCACTCAAGAATCGACTTTTTTTAGCTTTAAAAATAACTCCTTTTTTGCTTCAGAGGTATGTTTGGGATCATTGTCTTGTAGTAGAATTAACCACTGGCCAGTGAGTTTTGAGGCGTTCGCTTGAACTTGAGCAGATATGACGTACCGATAACACTTCAGAATTCATTTTTCTACTACCAACCGCAGTTATATCATCAATGAAGATAATTGAGGCAGTATCTTCAGCAGCCATACATGCTCAGGTCATCACACCACCACCGCCGTGTTTCACAGATGAGGTAGTATGCTTTGGATCTTAGGCAGTTCATCATCGCCTCCGTTGCCATCACTCCGATATAAGTTAATATTCATCTCACATCTGTCCACAATACCCTTCTCCAGAACTGTGGTTGCTAATTTAAGTACTTCTTGGTATTAATTTCAACATGGTGAAACCATGTATAAAAATGCCATTTCATAAAAACAGAGAATGTGCACGTTAACCACATGTTAATTGTGCGATTCCACATCTAAAATTGTGGCAAATGAAAGGGAAATGGAGACATTGTTTGTCCCAAACATTACGTAGGGCACTGTAACAGAGCAGACAGGCGTGCATACACGCACAAACACGCACACAAATAATCAACGGACCAGCAGCGTTTACATCAAGACAAGTTTATTATTGTGACACAGAAATGTTGAACTCATTTCTCCTCCTCTGCAGAGCTCATTCATCAGCACACGTCTCGCTCCGACGCAGAGGTGTAGAGGCCACACCGTAAAAGTTAAGTTAATGCAACCATAAATAATTGTAATAAATATCCAGTAAATGTACAGCACACGTTCTTATTGTAACACCGGTGTGTAGATATGTCCGTTAGCCTCCGCTCTGAGAGAGCATCCCCGTTAGCCTCCGCTCTGAGAGAGCATCCCCGTTAGCAGCGCTTTCAACTGTCACAGCTATCTTTAAAACAACTCAAAATAAAAAATAAATTGGCAAACAAACCAACTCCCGTCGATCTCAAACAGCTCTCCTGAAGCACGCCTTCACACTTTTTACAACAAAACAGGCTTCACCATGAATATAAGAATGAACATAGATTCCATCTGAGTTACAATATTTAAGTGATATATTACTAGTAATTTCAAAATGAAAGAAAAAAGAAAAAAACAACTGGAAATCCCATTGCGGAACATCCAAGTTTTTAAACAAAGTTTTTATGATATCGTTCTTTCTGAAAGAAGAGAACGTAAATTCCTAAGTGTAGACGAAGCAGCATTTTAAAATGGCCGCTTCCGAATCAAACGCAGAACTCTATTTACATTTCAGTGTCCTGTAAAGTACACCTTTCTTTACACAGCTAAAACATTTTGGTTCTGGGCAACAAAACATGGAAGTCCGTATTCCTGCAGGCAATCCGCAAAAAAAGGCAGTTTTCCACGTCGCGGAATCCCGGCCAGGTCTGGCGAGCGCTAGTGCATTGTGGGTAACAAAGCAACCCCAGAGGAAAAAAAAAAAAACCCACCAAAAAAGAGTTGAGGCCACATGCAGTCAATGAGGGGAGGGGGGTCTGGCAGATTCTCAGAACGACCGGATTGCCTTGCCCTCTCGTGAACCACCCCCCAACGCCACGCCCCCCCCCCCTCCCCTCCCAACACACACAGACGACCAGCCACCCCACCCAGCCCCGACTACAGCTACAGCAACCCAAACCACTCACCTCCATACACACCCTCGGGCATCTTCTTCCCTTGGATTACCATGACGTACACATCCTCTGTATAGATCTGAATAAAATATATGCACCTTGTTATATAGGCAGATTAGCTATTTTCTCTTTCAGAGACATCGCGATACAGAGTCCACGCCGCGCAGTCTGTTCGCCCCGTGCGCGGACGTGCAGGGGACAGAGCGGGATGTATCCTGCGTTTCTTACGTCCTGTGTTTTTAAACGTCCCTTTCTCCGCACAAGCGGCCCGTACTGGAACAGGACCCCGTTCCTGAAATGTTCAAAGCCACACCATCCCTACCCAAAATGAAGGAAAGAGATGATAAATAAATATGAAATGAAACAGAGAGGAGTCCCTTCCCGGCCTGACATTCCCTCCATGGTAACGGTATCGGTCACCTTTGACCCCTGTGCAGTATTTGGCATTGCGGTCTGCATTGGTTTCGGCTGTGAAGAGTAATACAAACACAAGAACCCCCACCCCAGTCAGGTAAGGCCCCCCCCCCAGGTAAAAGCTGACGGTGTCTGAAACACAGGCACGACTGGAGGCAGGGAGGCTCGGAGCTGCGATTTCTTCGGCCACAAACACAAAAAAAAAAGAAAATAAATAAAATTATAATCTGTGCCTAACGGCGACTCTGTTCCCACACAACGTCACATGACCAGAGCAGAGAATTAGCGGACACCAGCAGAAAAAAATCAAAATAATAATAATAATAATAATAATAATTTAAATTGCCTTTCTGGAAATTCACAGAATATGAGAAATGATAGTCCTGAACCTCTCATGAAATTAGCATAAAAAAGAAAGATAAAAAGAAAGAAAGAAAAAAAAAAAGAAAGAACACCCAGGAGTGGCCACGAGCTGGAGCAGGGCGGGCAGAGGGAGAGCTCCGCCCCCTGAGAGGGAGAGGGGTGGGGTTTGGGCGGAGGGGGAGGGCCGGGGGTTAGGCCCCTCCCTCAGCCGCTCAGCGGGTCCTCGCGGTAATGGATGGCGTAGCGGAGTTTCTCCTGCATCACGTCCAGAGAGGAGTACTGAGGGAGCTTCACCATGAACATGCAGGTCTCCACACGGATGTAGCGCGAGTCCGGGGAGCCTGGGGGTGAAACACGCAAAAAAAAAAAAAATCACACAAACACGGTCAATATCACACAAAAACACGGTCAATATCACATACAAACACGGTAAAACACGGTCAATATCACACAAACATGGTCAATATCACACAAACATGGTAGAACACAGTCAACATCACAGAAAGGTTAATTTCACACAGACACACCGTAAAACACGGTCAATATCACACAAACATGGTCAATATCACAGAAACTCGGTTAATATCACACAAACATGGTAGAACACAGTCAATATCACAGAAACTCTGTTAATATCACACAAACATGGTAGAACACAGTCAATATCACAGAAACTGTTAATATCACACAAACATGGTAGAACACAGTCAATATCACAGAAACTCGGTTAATATCACAGAAACATGGTAGAACACAGTCAATATCACAGAAACTCGGTTAATATCACACAGACATGGTAGAACACAGTCAATATCACAGAAACATGCGGTAAAACAGTCAATTATTTCCCCGTACCTGCGGCCCCATCAGGGGGGGCGATCTTCATGGGGTAGGGGGGCACGTGGGCGGTGTCGGGGCCCCCGTCCTTGCAGGGGCAGGTGAAGGGGATGCGCTCCTGGTTGCAGGCGAACTTGATGAACTTGCAGAGCTCCTCCTGGGTGAACATCTCCAGGGCGGTCCAGAAGAACTCGATGTGCTGGTCCGTCTCCATCAGACCCACCTGGTACATGGTGTGAGCCTGAGGGGGGCGGAAAGACACCCGTCACACAACCGTGTTTCAATCTGCAGGCCCCGTCAGGTCAGTTGGGTACCTTGAGGAACTCCAGGTTGATGTAGGACATCTTTATGTGCATTCTGGGGATATCAGTTTGTAGAGAGCCCAGTTGGGTACCTTGAGGAACTCCAGGGTCATGTAGGACAGAGTTATGTGTATTGTGAGGACAGCAGTTTGAACAGGGCCCAGTTGGGTACCTTGAGGAACTCCAGGGTCATGTAGGACAGAGCGATGTGCACTGTGGGGATATCAGTTTGAACAGGGCCCAGTTGGGTACCTTGAGGAACTCCAGGGTCATGTAGGACAGAGTTATGTGTATTGTGAGGACAGCCGTTTGAACAGGGCCGAGTTTGGTACCTTGAGGAACTCCAGGTTGATGTAGGGCAGGCCGCAGGTGCGCAGCTCCACCTCCAGGGGGCTGAGCATGGTGAGCAGCTGCAGGGGGATGATGGAGGCGAGCCCCGCCCTCACCGCTGTCATGCACTCCGTGTTCTCCAGCTCCCTGAGCCTGAGGGCCCGCACCGCACGAGCGTACATGTCCTTATTCTCCCACCTGCAGGGGCCACACACATATTACACACGCACGCACATATACATGTCCTTATTCTCCCACCTGCAGGGGCCACACACATATTACACACATACATGTCCTTATTCTCCCACCTGCAGGGGCCACACACATATTACACACATACATGTCCTTATTCTCCCACCTGCAGGGGCCACACACATATTACACACATACATGTCCTTATTCTCCCACCTGCAGGGGACACACACATATTACACACGCACACACACATACATGTCCTTATTCTCCCACCTACAGGGGACACACACATATTAAACACGCACGCACACATACATGTCCTTATTCTCCCACCTGCAGGGGACACACACATATTACACACGCACGCACACATACATGTCCTTATTCTCCCACCTGCAGGGGCCACACACATATTACAAACACACGCACACATACATGTCCTTATTCTCCCACCTGCAGGGGACACACACATATTACACACGCACACATACATGTCCTTATTCTCCCACCTGCAGGGGACACACACATATTACACACGCACACATACATGTCCTTATTCTCCCACCTGCAGGGGACACACACATATTACACACACACGCACACACACGTACATGTCCTTATTCTCCCACCTGCAGGACACACACACATTACACACGCACGCACACATGTCCTTATTCTCCCACCTGCAGGGGACACACACATATTACACACGCACACATACATACATGTCCTTATTCTCAGAGAGGGAGAGAGAGTGTGTGTGTGTGTGTCTGTGTGTGAGAGACAGAGGGTGTGTGTGTGTGTGTGTGTGTGTGTGAGAGACAGAGGTTGTGCGTGCGTGTGTGTGTGAGAGAGGGACAGAGAGGGTGTGTATGAGTGTGAGTGCGTGTGCGTATGAGAGAGAGCGAGAGTGTGTGTGTGTGTGTGAGAGAGAGACAGAGAGAGTGTGTGTGTGTGTATGTGTGTGTGTGAGAGAGAGACAGAGAGGGTGTGTATGAGTGTGAGTGTGTGTGCGTATGAGAGAGCGAGAGAGAGAGAGAGAGTGTGTGTGTGTGTGTGTGTGTTCGTACAGGTCGTCACGTTTCTTACGTGACGCTGATGCCCCGCCCTCCCTGGCAGAGCTCCACCTCCTCTCCCGTCATGGCGACGTAGGTGAAGGTGCAGCAGGGCCGGCTCGGCGAATCAGGGCTCTCCCCCGTGTGGTGCTGGGAGGAGATCTCTGCACACAGGGCCTCCAGCTCCGCCTCCTCGCTCACCTGGCAGGAGAGGTCAGCTCCGTCAACGCAAGCACGACATCACCACAGCGTTCTAGCCTAGCGGCTAAGGTGGCTGTAGCCTAGTGGCGCAGGTGCCTATAGGCTAGTGTATAAGGTACATGACTGGGACCTGGAAGGTTGGCGGTTCAAGCCCCATCGTGGCCACAATAACATCAGTGCAGCTGCTGGGCCCGTGAACAAGGCCCTTAACCCCACATTGGTCCCGGGGAGATTGTATCCTGCTTAGTCTAATCCAGCGCTACTCAACTCCACGTCCGATGGGCCACAGTGTCTGCTGGCATTTGTTTCAACCGCGCGCTACACCACCTGATTTCACCAATTAGCTTATTATCTGAGCCAAGCAGGTAAAATAATTAGTGAAATCATGTGGTGTAGCGCAAGGTGGGAGCAAATACCTGCAGACACTGAGGCCCAGAGGACCTGGAGTTGAGTAGCGCTGGTCTAATCTGTAAACCAGCAAATCGCTTTGGATAAAAGCATCAGCTAAATGCTAACTGCTACGTCAACCCCCCGACTCTTACGCTCTCAAACTTCTTGACGTAGTTGTAGGTGAGCAGGTCGGCCTCCTGCAGGTCGCTCTCTGGGTCCAGGGGCTCGCCCACCAGGCCCTTCCAGAAGGATCCGAGCAAGTCCAGGGGCAGGGGCACGTCCGCCCGCACCGCGATGCCCAGGAGCTGGCCGAAGAAGTTCAGCAGCTGCTCCTCCGCGTAGGTGATGGGGCACGGGGTCAGGATGTACTTCCCCTGAAACGCACATTCCATCGTCAGCACCCTCGTTTGGGGTGAAACTGTTCCCCAGATCATGACAAACACAAACTGTCCATAAATCACAATGCAAGAAGTTACATTTTTAACCTCACATCTGACACCAGTCTCATATAAATATAACAATTAAAGCCCATTACATTTGGGCCTGAAGTCACTGGGCTGACTGTTTCTGTTTACGAATGGTGCAAAAGAAAACAGACTGATTTGTTGACTGACTGATTTAATAAATTATACATTTGTTGATTGACTGGCTGGTTGGTCATTTGATTTACTGAATAAACAGTGATTGACTGAATAACCGACTGACTGATTCATTGATTGACAGACTGATTGGCTGAGTGACTCATTTACAGACAGACTGATTGGCTGACTGACTCATTTACGAACAGACTGATTGGCTGACTGACCCATTTACAGACAGGCTGATTGGCTGACAGACTACCTTGTTGCGGTTGGCGGCCGCACTGGGGCAGGGCAGCAGCAGGGAGAGGGCGGAGCTCTGCAATTCCTTACACACCTGCCATAGGAAGTGCCGGAAGGACCCACCTGCAGACGGACAGAGAGCAGTTTGGAGAGGGCCAAGTTGCGTACCTTCAGGAACTCCAGGTTATGGGTAACATTGGAATGAAAGAGGAAGTTTCATGGCTGTTCCCTGCCATGAGGATTTTCAAGGACAGCAAATGCAAAGAGAGGACCGAGAGGTGCAAGAGATAAATCCCATTCTCACTGTCTGATTGGCTGATTACTGACAGGTTTATTATCTGACTGGCTGGTTGACTGACAGGCTGCTTGGCTGACAGGTGGATTATCAGAAAGGCTGATTGACTGACATGCTAATTGACTGAAAGATTGATTGTCTGATTAGATTTATTATCTGACTGGCTGGTTGACTGACTGGCTGATTAATCTAACAGGCTGCTTGGCTGACAGGTTGATTATCAGAAAGGCTGATTGACTGACATGCTAATTGACTGAAAGTTTGATTGTCTGATTAGATTGATTATCTGACTGGCTGGTTGACTGACTGGCTGATTATCTGACAGGCTGCCTGGCTGACAGGTTGATTATCAGAAAGGCTGATTGACAGGCTGATTATCTGACTGTAGTTCCCCGGTACAGCCGCAGTGACTCACTGGTGCCGTGCACCTCCTCGCCGGTGAAGCGGATGTTGAAGGCGTAGGTGGGGTCGCCGCCGCTGGCCAGTTTCACACAGAGCTGAGAGGAAGGAACGCAGGAGAGCTGCCGCGCCGCCTGGCACAGGTACGTGTTCTCCGACGAGCGGATCTCCCCTGCAGAGAGAGGCCAGAGTTAAACCTGCAGCGCCCCCTCCAGGACTGGAGTCAAACCTGCAGACACTGCAGCCCTCCAGGACTGGAGTTAAACTTGTAGACACTGTGTCCCCTCCAGGACTGGAGTTAAGCCTGCAGACACTGCAGCCCTCCAGGACTGGAGTTAAACTTGTAGACACTGTGTCCCCTCCAGGAGTGGAGTTAAACCTGCAGACACTGCAACCCTCCAGGGCTGGAGTCAAACCTGCAGACACTGCGCCCCCTCCAGGACTGGAGTTAAACCTGCAGACACTGCAACCCTCCAGGACTGGAGTTAAACCCGCAGACACTGTGGCCTTCCAGGACTGGAGTTAAACCTGGTCATTTCGGGTCACTCACCTCCCACGATCTCCAGGGGGTCCAGTGTGATCTCGGGGGCAGCGTGGTCTGCTGTTCGTTGGACCGTGGCGTTCAGGACTCTGTTCATCACGGTCACCTTGGTGTCATAGAACACCAGGCCTGCAAGGGAGGAGTTTGGTCGGAGGAGTTACCATATCGGTTTCATATTCTATGTTCTACAACCCCACAATGCTGATTTTCTGCGAATGAGCAAGGCTAGTCAATAAAAGTGGCTATTAAAATATAGTCCATTCTATAAAACAGGGTAGGGATTCATTTCATTGGCAAAAACATTGTTCTCTCTCTCTCCACATCAGTTGATGTGTGGTGAGCGTTCTGGTGCAAAATGGCAGCCGTGCATCAGCCAGGTGAGTGGTGGTTGAGGCGAGTTTTCCCCTCACCACTGTCTCGAGAAAGCCATGTATAAATGTAACAATCCATCTATCCAAGTGGTACTACACAGCCCAGGAAGAATGCTTGCTCAAAAAAAACCTCAAGTATGAACTTCTTTCAAGTATGAATTGTTCTACCAGTAATTAAGCCCGCTTAACCCTGTGTCTCTGAGTGGTCAGAGCAGGTTGCCGTGGTGACGGCTGACCTTTGGCCTCCCCCAGCAGGGCGGCGATGCTGTTCTGATAGGTGGCCGTCTGTCGCAGCTCCACCTGTGGCAGGAAGAAGCTCTCCAGCATGCTGTTCAGAGACTGCAGCAGAGCGAAGCGCAGACGCAGACTCTCCACTGGCACAGCTGCGCAGGGAGAGAGAGACGGGGTCAGTGTTTATATATATATATATATATATACACACACACGCACACGCACACGCACACACACACACACACACACACACACACACACACACTCTCTCTCTACACCTCTACTGGCACAGCTGTGCAGGGAGAGAGACGGGTTTGGTGTATGTACACACACACACACACACACACACAGGCAGGTGATGGGACAGGTTGGTTGAGGTTGTACAGGTGGGTTGAGGTGGCAGGTGATTATACAGGTGGGTTGAGGTGGCAGGTGATTATACAGGTGGGTTGAGGTGGCAGGTGATTGGACAGGTGGGTTGAGGTGGCAGGTGATTGGACAGGCGAGTTGTGGTTGTACAGGTGAGTTGTGGTTGTACAGGTGATTGGACAGGTGAGTTGTGGTTGTACAGGTGAGTTGTGGTTGTACAGGTGATTGGACAGGTGAGTTGTGGTTGTACAGGTGATTGGACAGGTGAGTTGTGGTTGTACAGGTGATTGGACAGGTGGGTTGTGGTTGAACCGGCGGAGGGGGGCGTACCCAGCAGACAGGCCACGCGGGGGTCCGCAGCGTCAGCAGGGTCCAGGTAGACCTCGTGGGGGTGCAGACGGGCCGGGGTGATGGCCAGGTGTCGGCACAGGCGGTTAATGTACTGCACCAGCGCCACGTCCATCTCCAAACTCCACTTCCTGCAGGCCTTCTGCGCGTGCCGCGTGTCTATGCAGGTGCACCTGGGGACGGACAACCCACAGCACACCCGTTTCAGTTTTACACACAATCACCTTTCTCCTTTCCATTCATCGGGAAAATGAATTACGTAACTGTCCGTCTCAAACCCACAGAGTCGTGAGGAACGGAATGGCTTTCTCAGGAGGAGCGTCCTCTGACATTTGCCCAGAATAACCGCGTTCGTGTTTCACCACTTCTTGTGTACACACAGAGCCTGTGATGATGCCGTCACGCGTCCTTTGACCCTGGAAGTGAAATGTACACCCCGTCAGGTCTGACCTTTCGAAGTGCAGGTCGTAGCCGCAGGCGAGAATAGCCCTCCAGACGCTGCGGATGTCCTGCTTCGCTCGGTCCACCGTGAACTTGTGGAAGCCCTCCAGGGTCAGGAACTTCTCCTCAGGGACTGGATGGGGGGGGGGGAGGGGAAACTGGGTCAGTCAAACCAAGGTGGTGTTGTCAAACCAAACGCTTTGACAACATCGCTGCTACTGTGAGGGCAAGGACATCACAGATCGTTATAATGACGAGATTAGCAGAATACTTGGTATGCTTAGTATACTATTTTTTTCCACATGGGACAACACCCTGATGATGTCATGGCGGGCTGGGCCAATCGTAAGGCTGAATGACAATGAATGGCAGGGCAGGGTACCGTCCAGCTTCTTGGCGGGAGACTTCTCCGTGTCCTTCTCGTCGGGTCGGGCCTTCTCCGGGGATTTGGGCTTCAGGACCGGCTTCTTCTCGCTCAGAGCAGTCCTGAGGGCCACAGAGGAGCAGAGCTTCAGAGAACAGCCCACCACACAAAGTAGTATCATCACAAAGCAGGATTACGGAGTCAGACTACTAATAATAGCCGTCTGGTTGATGAGTCACAACTATTCATGGTTTCAGGCAAGTTTTATAAGTGGAGTTCCTTGCATGACTTGAACCCATTACAACCCCCTGTTACACCACAAACATGTGGGCGGCATGGCTCAGGCAGTAAGAGCAGTCGTCTGGCAGTCGGAGGGTTGCCGGTTCGATACCCCGCCCGGGCTGTGTCGAAGTGTCCCTGAGCAAGACACCTAACCCCCAAATGCTCCTGAGGAGCTGGTCGGTGCCTTGCAATCGCCGTCGGTGTGTAAGTGTGTGTATGAATGGGTGAATGAGAAGCATCAATTGTACAGCACTTTGGATAAAGGTGCTGTATAAATGCCAACCATTTACCATGTTCACTCATGTTATCCAGCTAACTCAAGTAATCCAGCTTTGTGATAAACCCCCCAAGAAGAGAGCTTCAGGAAGCAGCTTCAGAAACCAGCACACCACCACCCCTCAGAGTGGGAAGAGACTGGGAACCACCACAGCCCAGTCTTTTTTTAAATGGCACTATTTCAGATACTTTCACCAATCAGAATGGGACCTCCCTGCAAATTCTTAAATGGTAAATGGTAAATGGTTGGCATTTATATAGCGCCTTTATCCAGAGCGCTGTACAATTGATGCTTCTCATTCACCCATTCATACACACACTCACACACCGACGGCGAGTGGCTGCCATGCAAGGCACCGACCAGCTCCTCAGGAGCATTTGGGGGTTAGGTGTCTTGCTCAGGGACACTTCGACACAGCCCGGGCGGGGGATCGAACAGGCAACCCTCCGACTGCCAGACGACTGCTCTGAGCCATTCCGCCCACATGTATATGGTGTAACAGGGGATGTAATGGGGTCAAGTTATGCAAGAAACTCCACTTCTCAAACTTGACTGAAACCATGAATAGGCGGATGAAACCGGCAACCCTCCGGCTGCCAGACGACTGCTCTTACTGCCTGAGTCATGTCGCCATGTCACCCTTAATGCAGCAAGTATTTTATTTTAGGAAAACGGTTTCCACCACATGTGTAATGTAAGTGTGGGTGCTTTTTTGGAAATATGACCATTACAGCCACGCTGTAGAGAGCGAGGCCTATTCTGAAAGTACACCCACCAGAGTGGCACTCTAATTATGACCTGTGGATTCATACTGGAAAATTCTGCCCTTTCAAGGACTCTGAAACAGCACAGCACAATTCTGCTTTCCTCTCCCGCCGCTACACACAAAATCTACATTCAACGTGCACAAAAAACTTGCACAAAAATATATACAGTATATATATATTTAGAAAAGCATTTGATAATGACTCCAAGCCAATTTTCATGTCTCAGAACTGCAATGATGATATTATGAAACAACAAGCAGAGTTATTCGTTATGAACCACAGAATGAGCCTGTATTCAGGGTAATAAAGGTTCCACCACGTGTGTGTGGCGCCCAAATGTATCCTGGGGTCTACAACCAGACCATAGAGACTCAACTAGACACCGATTCCCGGACTTTTAACACTGAAAGTTGTGACTGCCTACTAACAAAGACATAACCTTCCAATGTGGTGTTCTGAAAACCCACTAAAGGTGTGACCAAGGGGGGGAATTAACACCAGCCACCAGCCAGATGCTGGTAAAGGTTAGGTTTGTAGGTTTGTCTGTTCCACCAGCCACTGTGGCAGGTCAGCATCCATCACTAGGAGGGTCCTGTTCTACTCTAAATATCTAGCTGTCTGGGAAAAAAACCGTGAAATTGGATGGTGACTTCAGGGATGCAGCTGCCCCTGTGGCCAGTGAAGAGAATGGTACAGGGCGGCCTGTAGCATAGTGGTTAAGGTAAATGACTGGGACACGCAAGGTCGGTGGTTCTAATCCCGGTGTAGCCACAATAAGATCCGCACAGCCGTTGGGCCCTTGAGCAAGGGCCCTTAACCCTGCATTGCTCCAGGGGAGGATTGTCTCCTGCTTAGTCTAATCAACCGTACGTCGCTCTGGATAAGAGCGTCTGCCAAATGCCAATAATGTAATGTAATGTAATGTAATGTTATTTCCTGCCCTGGGTGTGACCGCGCGGGCGGCCTGTAGGGGGAGCACTCACCGGACGCTGTTGAGCACGGACCTCTCCTTGGTGGGGGGCTTGGTGATGGGCCGCTTGGTGCTGACCACCTTGCCCTGGTGTTGCTCCTTCCCGGCCTTGCTGTACTTGCTCTTACAGGGTTTGGGGGCGCCGTACTTCCGCAGGATCTATGGGGGGGGGGACCCCAAAATATCAGAGCTCAGAACCAGCCGAGAGAGGGCTGTGTGTGTGTGTGTGTGTGTGTGTGAGACTGTATGCGTCTGTGTGTGTGGGTGTGAGTGACATCACAGCGGCCCATAAGTAATATGTTTAATAACAATCTTCAGACACACTATGAATACCAGTGTTCATGCAAATCATATTTCAAATCAGTCAATTCGGAAGATGAAGTGAACGCTGATTCATTCCGTGAATAGAGCACTATTTCAGTTCCATTAGGACTTGAATAAATAGTTTAAACAGAATATAAACGCCGTTCGCATGTCCTGAGCGTGCGTACCTGAGTCAGCTGGTCTTCCAGAAGCTTCTTGGGGGGGCGCACGTTGGTGAAGAAGACGTGCAGAAGGTTCCCCGGGGTCTGCGAGTTGATCTGCTCCTTGCTCAGGTAGATGTCCGACACCTTGATGGGCTTGGTGGGGGTGAGGCTGAGCATTTGCTCCGAGTGCACGCAGCTCTTAAAGATGTCCGTCAGGACGTCCCGCGCGCCGGGCACCAGCTTGTCCCCTGAGACGCACAGGGCCGAGAGGTCAGGGGTCAGGGTTAGGGGTCAGGGGTCAGGTCCCCGAAAACAACCCCGAGGACTGCCCATATGAGCCAACCCAATCACCACACAGTCTAATCGACTCGACCAGGGGTGTCCAATCTAATTCGAAAAGGGCCGGTGTGGGTGCAGGTTTTTTTTAAGCCCAGCACCAACACACCTTTGCAGGACCAGGCTAACACCGGCCCACTAAAGCAGGGCTGTTCACCAGACCTGGGCCAAGTACATCATTGCTTTGGATTCAAATTCTTTTTTGTGCTCAATTGAACTTGCCTGGTGCAACTGAGCCAATCGAGAGGATCATAAGGCAGAGTTTGCACTTTTTGAGAGTATTTCATAGGGTCCAATACACCAGACAAGCTCAGTAAAGCCTTGAAAAGTATCTGAATCCAAAACAATTACGTATTTGGCCACACAGGTCTAAGGTGAAGACCGGGATCCAAACGTGTGACGTAATCGCAGCATTTGAACAAAACTGTGCAAACGGACCTCTGATGGACTTCTCGGTGAAGTAGTCCTCGAGGGCGGAGCTTCCCTGGGTATCGAACAGGCTCTGGTTCACACTGGAGGCCGTCAGGATCTCCTCATTGGTCATCTCCATCAGCTCCTCCTCCCCCTCCAGGCTGGACAGGCCAATCAGGTCGCTGCTGTTGAAGAGGCTGGCTCGGATCTTCTCCACCTTGGCCCGAGCTCGCACCTGCCCGAGAGGACGGCGACAGCCAATCAACATCCTTCAACATCTCGATAGCCAATCAATGAGCTTCTGCTTGTTTTAACAAAAGGCCCAGAATTCTTTCTCAGCCACCATTGTGCACCCTTACACCCCTCTGAGCTCCAACTGTAAGCAGGCAGAACCAAGCAGACATTTTGCCTTTGCTAACAACCCTGTAAACTGCCTTCCTACTCACTCTTAGATTAAAAAAGTTCCAGAGTTTATCATCCACCACTTCTCTTTTTTCTCTCTCTATTAAGTATAAAACACAGCACTCGACTACAAAGTTAAAACTCAGTGTAAAACGCGGCATGTCACCCAATCAGGAAAACCTGCAGTGCAGAGCCCATGTGACCCACCTCGATGACGGCGTAGCCTTTGATTGGCCGGCTGGCGAGGGCGTTGTGGTCCAGCGAGGTGACGGTGTACAGGGACGCCCCGTCAGAAGCGTCGCCGCTGTCCGGGGGCTCCCCCAGACTGCCCAGACTCCCCAGGCTGCCCGTGCTGCAGAGCGAGAGGTCCAGGCTCTCCTGGCTGGACACGGTGTGGGGGTCCAGCGCCCCCTGCTGCGCGGGAGGCACCACGGCGGCGGCGGGCGGGGCCACCGGGTCCTGGTCGACGGAGAGCTCGCTGGCGGTCCGAGACACGCCCTGGGAGGAGCTGCAGATGGAGGTCTGACTGGTGGAGGCGGAGGCGCTGACACTCATCGCCGGGGTGACGCTGCTGGAGCTGTCGGGGCTCTCGTTCCCCCCGCCCCCGCCGGGGGGGAAGGGCCGGTCCGACTCCAGCAGGGGCTTCCCGGGCTCCGGCGGAGGGGGCGCCTTGGCCTTTTTGGGGTCCTCCTCCTGCAGCGGGATGAAGACCTCGTCCCTGAAGAGGCCCCCGTGGGCGTTGCAGGCCCGGCGGATGGCGGTCCGGACGGCGGACTCCTCGAGGTGCGTGGGGATCCCGGAGAGGACCAGGAGGCGGGCGTGGGCGGTGGGGCCGACGAGAGCCTGACAGGCGTCCGTCACAGCGTCGCAGGTCACGCCCAGCCCCTGCGGGTCCTTGGTTGCCAGGTGACGGAGGATCATGAGCAGGGTGAGGCCGCGGTGGAACCACAGCATGTCCTCGGGCTTCCCGGCGGCCATGTTGAGAAGGGCGCCGTCGCTCTCCGAGAGCCTGGCGCCGCCCGCCCCCGCCCCGGAGGACCCGCGTTTCCCAGAAGCCACTGCGGCGACCGCGGCCGCCGCCCTCTCCCGCTTCATCTTCACCTTCTTGCGCTTGGAGAGCAGGCTGGGGCTCTGCGGGGTCTGGCCGGGCGAGGAGGACGAGGAGGAGGAAGAGTCGCTGAGGTTCGGGGCGCTGCTCGTGGACAGGGCGCCCACCGCGGCGCCGCTAACGTTCAGCGGCAGCGTCACCTCGGCGACCGCCAGGCACACCTCCATCAGGGCGTGGAAGTAGGTGGAGAACCGGCTCTGCTCCGCCCCCAGGGCCAGGGCCCCGCCTCCCGCCCCTCCCCCCGCGGCGGAGGCCCCGCCCCCCGCGGCCGACACCCAGCCCTGCGTCTCGCGGTCGTACAGCTTGCGGACCTCCGTCTGCAGGGCCATCAGCACCGCCAGGCAGGGGTTCAGCAGCAGGGCGATGGAGCTGCTCAGGCCGGACGGGCTCTTGCGCTGCTCCAGGTGCTGGATCTTACGGAACAGCTCCGCCAGCAGGTGGAACGTCAGCTCCTTAATGCAGGGAGCCAGGTCTGTGGTCCACAGCAGCCCACCTGAGAGAGAAGAGGGAGAGGGAGGGAGCTTTTTTTTAGTCCCATTTAATTCAACATTGCAAAATCAAGGTATTTACAGAAACAAATAAACAAGAGCAATCATAAGAATGTTTCAAAAAGAAGTGAAGTGACAAAAACCTTGAATAATTCAAAACAAACAAACAGTACGACAATGATAATGCCAGTAAATAAAATAAATTAGTAAATACACAATACAACTAGAGTAAAAGAAGGTAAACACCAATTACCACAATGTCCAACATGAGTTTGGTTAGAAACACACCTTATACGGCTTGTCATCATCTACAAGGATAGTACACACAAGAGGGGGGGCGGGGGGAGATGGAGACAGAAACATTTTAAACGGGTGACTCACCGAGCAGCTCCACCACCTGCAGGAGCACGGAGGAGGGCACGGTGTCCAGCTCCTCCTCGGACCGGTCGCTGTCGCCCCCTAGCTTCCAGGTCAGCAGCTGTTCTGCAAACGCCATGGCCAGAGGGAACTCCAGTGGCAGGGAGTGCAGTACCACCACCGCTCCAGGAGGGGGTGACACACCTGCAGAGAACAGATGGAATTTTACTCTGAGTTAAATGAGTTTAACAGCACAAAAAACACCCCACAGGGAGCAGGTAAGGCTTACTCAGGTGGGACACCAAAAGACACACATAGCATAACATAAGAATTTTTACGAAACTAGAAGAAATTAACCATCTAAAGTAATTCGTCATAACTTTTATCTTTTATACCAGGAATCAATCTGGTTGCCCTTCTCTGAACCTTTTTGCAGAGGCTCTAGATCTTTCCTCCGTACCCAGTTTGATGTGCAGCCTGTCGGTGGGGATGATGATGGAGGGGTACTGGTTGGTGGTCGGGGGGGGTGTGAGGCCGGTGTTGGAGGGGGAGGCGTCCAGCGGGTAGCACACCGCCTCCATCAAGTTGAGCTGCCCGTTCCGCCGCACCTTGTGCCCCAGGCCGTACACCATGACCCGCGCCCAGGGGGCCTTGTACAGGGACGAGCTGGGGAGGACCACAGGGTTAGGGGGCAGTTATTTCACCTCCTGATGCTGCCCTGCCTTTTGGGCATCTTAATCAACACCCTCAAGCCCTTAAATGTTCTATGTCCTATGCAACCAAAATATCTACAAGCTAATTCTGCCCTGATAGTTTAAATGAACACCTCCGAAAATGCTCTTTTAAGAAACTCTAGCATGATTTATAAGGCTTTGTTAGCATGACTAGTGGATCTCTGCTAGCAGAATCAGTACGGCTTGGTCAGAATGGTTAGCATAGCCATGCTAGCAGGAGTATTAAGCTTGGTTAGAACAGCCCTGTTAGCATGATCAGCAAGGCCTGGTTAGCACAGCCCTGTTAGCATGATCAGCAAGGCCTGGTTAGCACAGCCCTGTTAGCAAGATCAGCAAGGCCTGGTTAGCAGAGCCCTGTTAGCATGATCAGCAAGCCTGGCTAGCATAGCCCTGTTACCATGATCAGTAAGGCCTGGTTAGCGAGGTTAGCATGGTTAGCGTAGCCAGAGTACACTCACTCCTTGCGGCAGCCCAGCTGGCTCTCCTTGCAGGAGACGACCACGAAGGCAGCCCCGGGGAAGTTGACGTCCATGCTGACCTTTGACTCCGAGACGGGGAACTCCTCTGAGGTGAACTGCTCTGGAGGGTTCTGCACAGCAAGAGCAAGATTAGATAAATCAGCACAAATACAGTGCAGTACCAGGGGCATACCTGAAGCACAGTACCTGTAGCATACCTGTAGATCAGTACCTGTGGCCTTTTCCTGATTATGAACATGTTATAGAACAGTAATGTAAAACAGAGTAATGTAGTGCAATGCAATCTGACCTGGGTCAACTACAACTGTTTTGGATGCACTGTCTGTGCTCAATCTTGATCTTGCCTGGTGCAACTGAGCCAATCAAGAGCATCAGAAGGTGGGGTTTGTAGAGTATTTTGTAGGTTCCAATACACCAGACAAGCTCAGTAGAGCCTAGAAAAGTATGTGAATCCAAAACAATTACGTAGCTGAACGTAATGTAAAGCAGTGTTGAGTGTGATACAGTTTTCCGTAAAACGGTGTTTTGTGTCATGTAATTGAGTGTAATGTAGTTTTTTGTAATGTAGTGTAATGTAATTGGGTGTAATGTATGTAATGTAGTGCAATGTAATTGGTAATTGAGTGTAATGTAAGTGAGAGCAATGTAGTGTATTTTATGAACATGACTGTACCTGCAGGAAGGAGCAGATCTGCTTGGTGAGCTCCAGCAGGCTCTCCTCCCCCTGGTGGAGGGCGCGGGTAATGGCCACGGTCAGCCACTCACGGATGGGCTGGGCGTTGCCCTGGTAGAACAGCTCTGTGGGCGAGCAGGTCTGGCCCTGCAGGTTATTCAGCAGAGACTGGGCCAGCAGGATGGAGCTGGAGCTGATGGTGCCATCTGCAGGACAGAGAGGGAACTGCACTCAGCGCACACACACTGAGACCCTGTTCATGTAGGTTTTAAAAAAAAGTTTTATATTCCAACACTGATAGAGTAACATCCTTTGTGACTGACCCACAACAAACTCAGGAGCATCTTTAGAGTGTGTGTGGAAGTATCTGAGCTCAGGCTGACCAACAAACTGCAGCACTGTAAAAACTCAATTTTACGGTCTGGCTTTCAGCTCACACTCTTATGGAGAGAGCACACAGGCTCATGCAGTGAGCAGCCCTGACGCAAAACGAGTCTCAACTGATCGTCAGAGTCAATACCCTATCGCACAACACAAAGTTAGACCAAACACAAGGTGCCAGCAAGAAAGAGAGAACACTGTGTTAATTACAAAGGAAATGGGTTATAAATAACTTAATATTTATCATGTGTACAGAGTAAACCCATGGAAAAGAGTTACATGGTCAAACTTAGTTAGGTGTTGTAATAGGATGCCAACAATGACAAGACAACCTAAGCACACTTATCACGATGACAGACTCTAGCAATGTCTTCAATCACCCATTAGTGCCTCCCATGCTTTCTCTAGTCCCACCCAAATCCACCCAGGAAGTGCGGTTACCTGGCAGGGGCGGGGCCAGCAGCTGATTGGACAGCAGCTGCAGGTGCTCCAGGGTGATGTCGCGGATGGCGGGGATGTGGAACAGGCGAGTGAAGGTGTGCGGGTTTTTGGGGGCGAAGATGTTGAGCAGCGCCATGCGGCAGTACAGCCGAGCCAGAGCGCCCTCACACCTCAGGAGCTCCCTGAAACAGAGAGAGAGAGTCACTCACTACGCCAACACACCTCACCTGTACAGGTACAGGTACCACTGCACACTGTCTGCAGTGTGTGTGTTACCTATGTAGGACCGCAGAGGTGTGTTTATTACCTGAGAGTACAGATGTATATGCAAACAAGAGTGTGCGTTACCTGTGTGCAGATGTATACGTATGCACAGGTATGCGTGTTACTTGTGTGTACAGGTGTATACGTCGGCACAAGTGTGCACATGTTACCTGGGTGTACAGGTGTGTGTTACCTGGGTGTACATGCATGCACAGGTGTGAGTAATACCTGTTTGTACAGGTGTATACATATGTACAGGTGTGTGGATGTTACCTGAATGTACAGGTATATACATACATACAGGTGTGTGGATGTTACCTGGGTGTACAGGTATATACATACATACAGGTGTGTGGATGTTACCTGTGTATCTGGATATTGCTGCTGTCCAGAGACACCAGGCCGTTGGCTGCAGTTCTGCGGGACCCAGCCGGGGGGCGCTCCAGCATCTCGATGGGGTACCAGTACCGCACCAGCACCCCCTCACTGCGCAGGTACGTCTCCACCTGGACCAGCTCGTTCAGCTGAGAGCAGAGAGAGAGCAATACACTGTCAATACACCGTCAATAGACCGTCTATGAATACACTATGAATACACTATGAATACACTATGAATACACCAGGTGTTTGACCCAGGCCTGGTGAACGGATGCGTATGTAATGGTGAGTTTGGCGTTTCCGGTCTCACCGAGTCGACGTCCAGGACCACGCCGTGCAGGCCGAAGGTCTTCATCATGCCGCGGATGGCAAATTTGGGCAGCGCCGTGCCCCCGGTGCTGCTGTTGGTGTTGTTGCTGTCAGGACAGCGGATGACCACCGTGAGACCTGCAGGAGAGAGGGGGGTGAGGGGTTATCGATATAGAGATACGGGAGGAGCTATGGAGTTTACCCTCTGAAAACTACAACACCCAGCAGCCCCAGGGCTCTGCTGTAGGGTGGACATGACCAGGGCTACGGAAAGAGGTGAGGCTGGTGTTTATCCCACAAACTGCAACTCCCAGCAGCCCATAAACTCACACTACAACTCCCAGCAGCCCTTGGGTTCTGCTTTAGGGTAGACACAAGCAGGGCTCTGGAAGCGGAAGTGTGTCTGGAGTTTATTCTACAAACTACAACTCCCAGCAGCCCCAGGAGTGTCCTGTCGACACAAGCAGCCTTGTAAAACAGCATGCTAAATATATTTAAAGTGCTCCGTAAGGTACCTTTGCGGACTTTGTCGATGGTGAACTTGTTGGCCTCGTCTTTGATGTCTTCGATGGTGGGGAGATAGAGGTCGCGGGGAATCCCGCCATTCTCCTCATAGAGGAATTCCACCGTCTGACGGGCGATGTCCACCATGCCTGCAGAGAGTACGGCCAAACAAGGGCGTTAGGTCACCGCCAGCTTTGCTGTGGTAGGCCCAAAGGAGTTACTCTAAAACATTGACTGCCAATCACATCTGCTCTCTTGAAGTACAAAGCAACTGAACTAAAGTTTCCAAACATATCATAACAATTGTGCTTTACAGTTGTGAGATTGATTCTTTTTTTCTGAAATGGGGGTGAAGGTTTTTTTTTTTTAATTTGAGGAATTGCACTGGAATCTCTCAACATTTGAGTGATTTCCGTGACTTTTTCACGACTTCCCAGGATGAAGTCCCCTTACCGAGCTGCAGGGCCCCTTTGATCTGGTCCAGACCGGACTTCCTCTCGGCCTCGTTGCGGAAGCGGCGGCGGATGGTGGGGAACACCTTGGTCTCCCAGGCCTTCACCAGCAGGGCGTAGTGATCCTCCTGCAGGAGGAAGAGTGGGTTACAGCGCCCCCTCTGCAGAAACTGGGTAACTACAGGACAGCAGAGGGGTTATAGCATCCCCTCTGGAGGAACTGGGTAACTACAGGAGAGCACAGAGGTTATAGCATCCCCTCTGGAGGAACTGGGTAACTACAGGAGAGCAGAGGGGCTACAGCACCCCCTCTGGAGAAACTGGGTAACTACAGGACAGCAGAGGGGTTACAGCGCCCCCTCTGGAGAAACTGGGTAACTAGAGGAGAGCAGAGGGCCTACAGCGCCCCCTCTGAAGGAAGTGAGTAATTACAGGAGCATAGGGGTTACAGCGCCCCCTCTGGATAAACTCGGTAACAAGAGGAGAGCAGAGGGGCTACAGCTCAGAGTCCCTCTGGAGAAACTGAGTAACTACAGGAGAGCACAGTGGTTATAGCACCTCTGAAGCAGAAGCAGAAAAGGCCAGTTCAAAATGGCCGCTGCTACGTTCACGCTCACCCTGGGGACATCGTCATCGTCCTCGTCGTCACTCTCGTCGTCGGCGATGGGCGGGGGGTGGGGGTCGGGCCCGGAGGTGACCAGGTTCTCGTAGCTCAGCTCCACTTTGTAGTGGCAGGAAGCATCGGTGTTGTACTCTGTCCCGAGGCGGGAAGGAAAAGAAAGAAAAAACAAGGTTGCTGCCATGGCGTCAGAGCAAGAGCAAAGCCCAAAAAAAAAAAAGACGATGCCACAATTCTACAGACCCCCTGGGAGCACAGCTCCATATTCTCAGTGTTAAAGATGGTGGTGGTTTTGGTGGGTTTGCGGTTAACAGTTTTACGGTGTGGTGGTTTGGCAGTTTGGCGGGTTGGCGGTGTGATGTTTTGGCGGGATGGCGGTGTGATGTTTTGGCGGGATGGCGGTGTGATGTTTTGGCGGGTTGGCGGGATGGTGGGTTGGCGGGATGGTGGGTCGGTGGGTCGGTGGGTTGGCGGGTTGGCGGGTTTGGGGATGGCGGGTTGGCGGGTTTGGGGCTGGCGGGTGGGCAGGATGGCGGGTTGGCGGGTTTGGGGCTGGCGGGTGGGCAGGATGGCGGGATAGCGGGCTGGCGGGTGGGCGGGACGGGGGGATGGCGGGACGGCGGGACGGCGGGTGGGCGGGATGGTGGGATGGTGGGATGGCGGGTGGGCGGATTTGGGGCTGGCGAGTTGGCGGGTGGGCGCTCACGTTGCTGGGCGGCGGCGACAGCAGCGATGCGGCAGGGCGGGCCGTGGGAGCCGGAGTCGGACGCCACGCTCGCTCCCGCGTCGTTGTCGCTGTCGGACGCCATGGCGAAGGGCAGCACCTCGAAGTTGGCGCTGATCTCCTCGGCGAGGTCGGGGCACAGGTCCGCCGCGTTCCGGTGAGCCTGGCCCTCCGCGTACGCAAACGGCCGGCAGCCGAAGTTAGCCCGGATCTTTGTGTTCTGGAGAAACCACGAGGAGAACGCCAATCATAAACCTCACTGAGCGGAAAATACTAAAACTCTCACTCACGATTGATGCAGAAAAGAGCCATTTACAGCTCTCTTTCTGAATGGATATGGAATGAATCTCTGTTCTATTCAAATGAAAGATATTTTCCAAATTAAACCAAAGGCTTTACGTACTGAAGAAGGCTTATATGTAAACGCTAAAACACAAAGGACTGACTGATTCAATATCTGACAGACTGACAAACTGACTGATTGATTGTTTGACTGAACAACTGATTGACTAACGAACAGACTGGATGACAAACTGATTGATTGATTGACTGATAGACTGACTAACAGGCTGACTGAAGACAGATTGATTGACAGTGGATAGTTGATTGACAGTGATTGATTGACAAGCCCCACCTTCTTCTGGATGTGCACCAGGGGCCACATGCCCCCCGCCACATCCTCCAGGAAGGGGCCGAGCCGCTGGCCGCAGTAGGTGAAGTAGACCCGCCCCTTAGGGGCCTGGCCGGGGGGAGGGGGCGTGCCCTCCGAGCGCTCCCAGCCAATCCCGGCCACGTCACCTGAGGGCAGAGAGGCAGCCAATCAGGCGACGCTCAGCAGTATTCAGGAGTCACACAGGTTCATGAGTAACACCTAAGATGGATTGTATGGAGTAATGGAGTTCAGGAGTCACACAGTCCCATACCCACTCAACGCGGGTCTTATGGGTAAGGGAGTTCAGGAGTCACAGTCTCTGACTCATGCAGAAGGGAGCCTCTACAGTGAGTGTGTTCAGTGGGGGGGAAATGCTACAGATCAGGGATCATCAAATCTGACCCTCAAATCCAAATCCATCCCTGGTTTTCTTTTCTCCTGGGTAATAAACTGAAGAATAAGACCCAGACTGATTGGCCAGACTGTCTTCACACCTGACTCCTCGGTAAAGGGAGGGTGGAAACCCAGCCGTAGACAGGGCCCTCGAGGACCCTGATTTGATGACCCCCGCTACAGATGGTAGAGTGGTGGGGTTCCTGCACTCCTGCTACAGATCGTAGAGTGGTGGGGTTCCTGCACTCCTCCTACAGATGGTAGAGTGGTGGGGTTCCTGCACTCCAGCTACAGATCGTAGAGTGGTGGGGTTCCTGCACTCCAGCTACAGATCGTAGAGTGGTGGGGTTCCTGCACTCACCCGGAAGCAGAGCCACATCGAGCCGGACACTCTTCCACTGCAGCAGGCTGGAGCCATTATAGTGCACCGCCCGGCCATTACTGTGGAGAGGAGGGGTCAGGGGTCAGGGGTCAGTCAGCAGAGAGTTGGGCATAACAATGACACCTCCCCAAAGGCTTTAATCAGGCTAACAGGTGTGCAGCAGTTTTAAAGCTATGTGATTGGTTAATTGGAAAAAAGTTCAAGTAATTCGAGTAATTAGTAATGAGCAATTAGTAGATACATAAATTACATAAAATACGTAAAAAGGAAAGAAAAGGTGGGAAAGAGCGAGAGAGAGAGCAGGGGTCAGGGGAATGCAGGTAGGTGGGTGTGGCAGAAGAGGAGGCGGGGCTTACTTGTGAAACAGGCAGGTCCCCACGGGATTGGTCCAGGCCCCGTCCCTTTTCTCAGCCTCGGTGGCGAATCCGAACGACACGATTGGTCCACTGTCGTCGTCCGAGTCGCCGTAGGAAACCACCTCGATCTCCCAGTAAAACGAGGGAGCCTGGGCGGAGCAAACAGGATCAGCTGACCTGAGAGCGGCTTTCTATTGGCTACTTCAGCATCATTACCATTATAGCATCTATACACCTTATAAATGTTAAAAACATTATAAATGTGAGATAACAAATATTATCATTCTAATTAACAGGCATTGTTATGTATTCCTGTTTATTTCTAAACGTATCCTTGTTACTGTTAATAAAACCGTGGAAAGGTCGGAGAAGGAGGAGGAGGCTTACCTGCACGGGCACAGGTGAGGTGGCGTAGATGAAGGTGCCTCGTGGGAGACCCCCGCCCACGCTGGGGTCGGCCAGGAAGGTGACGGAGGCCAGACGGGAGGAGAACATGCAGGCGCGCACCGGCGGGAAGACCCGCGACGGGCTCCAGGTGATCTCCTTCGGCTGGGCGGAGGGAACACGCCAAGAACACGCTTACGGCACAGGCACTCGGCACACGCCCAAACTGATTTTAAATTTTTAATTCGATAAAGGATCAGCACATCCCAGCGTTTCTGTAGGCGCTGGAATTTCATTCCATTTAATTCAATTTAATATTTCGCTGCCGCTTTTATCCGAAGCAATGCGGGGTTAAGGGCCTTGCTCAAGGGCCCAACAGCTGTGTGGATCTGACACTGGGGCTTGAAGCACTAACCTTTCAGGTCCCAGTCATGCACCTTAGCCACTAGGCTACAGGCATGTTTAAACACTCAGGTGTTCATCAGGTGAGGTATACACGTATCATATGTATCATGTTGTGATTGCATATAGTTCAATAAAGCTAAATTTCCCACGGGATGAATAAAGTATCTATCTATCTATCTATCTATCTATCTATCTAAAGCAGTAGTGTGCAGGGTTCCTCTTCATTTCACATTTAAGTTTGAGGCATTCAGCAGAAATGATGCTACACTGCAGGACCACACCCACCTGTCTCCTGTCCGTCTGCAGGGGAGGGGGAGGGGGGCGGGCACAGTCCCGATAAAGCATCCTCACGCGCTCACACTGCGCCTCCACCACGCCCAACCGCTCTCCTGCAGAGAAAAACAACCAATCAACAACACAGACCAATCAAACAACAACACCAATCAAACAACAACAACACTGACCAATCAACAACACCGACCAATCAAAAAACAACACCGACCAATCAACAACACCAACCAATCAAACAACAACACCAATCAAACAACAACACTGACTAATCAACACCGACCAATCAACAACACTGACCAATCAACGGCACAGACCAATCAACAACACCGACCAATCAACAACACCGACCAATCAACGGCACAGACCAATCAACAACACCGACCAATCAACAACACCGACCAATCAACAACACCAATCAAACAACAAACCTGACCAATCAACAACACCAACCAACCACAAGCAAACCACAGCTAAAGGCCAGGATTACATCACCACTATCAGTCAGTATCCAATCCATCCCATCTCACCTGGGCTGCACTCCTGGGCCACCAGGTTCAGCACCTCCACGGCAGCCGGACACTGCTGGATGAACTCCTCACAGAAGGAGCTGTCCTCCAGGAGCTGGGCCATGACCAGACACGCCCTGCAGGGGGGCGTAAAAACGCACTGGTCAGGGACACAACAGAGCAGCAGGGGGATCTGGGACATGACAGGAAGCGAAGCAGGGTCCTGTGAGCCCAGCACGAGGCAAGGGTCCTGTGAACCCAGCACGAGGCGAGCCTCCTGTGAGCCCAGCACGAGGCAAGGGTCCTGTGAACCCAGCGTGAGGCGAGGGTCCTGTGAACCCAGCACGAGGCGAGGGTCCTGTGAACCCAGCACGAGGCGAGGGTCCTGTGAACCCAGCACGAGGCGAGGGTCCTGTGAACCCAGTATGAGGCGAGGGTCCTGTGAATGCAGCGCGAGGCTCACCTGGTGCGGATTTCAGCCAGCAGCCGAACGGCAGCCATGACAGGACTGCAGCCGTCCCCAGACGCCGGGAGGGAGGTGTGGATGGAGAGACTGCCCTCCTGTGGCAGGAGCATGGACTGCACCGCCTGCACCACCTTCTCCGTGATGGAGAGCTTGTACAGGGGCAGGGCCTGGAGGGGGGGGGGGGATGGGGCAGGGGGGGGGCGTGGGTCAGGGGTCAGAGGCTGGCTACAATACCCAGAGAACATTCCAGAAACATTGCGGCTGTATTTTAGCCACATCAGCCTGTTACTACAGTGCCGCAGTACCGTGTTGATTTCTCAAGGACACTTTACACAGAAAAAGAAGGGAAGAGAAATGGGAAATATCACCCCTGAGTCCCCAACACTTTAAACTGACCTCACACACACACTTTTAACATTACTGAATGACATCACACACACACACACGCACACACACACACACACACACACACACACGCACACGCACACGCACACGCACACGCACACAGGCATACACACATTACTGACTGACATCACACACACACTTTTAACATTACTGAATGACATCACGCACGCGCGCGCGCACGCACGCATGCACACACGCACACACGCATACGCCCATACACGCATTACTGAATGACATCACACACGCACGCACGCACGCACGCACGCACGCACGCACGCACGCACGCACGCACACACGCACGCACACACACGCATACACACATTACTGACTGACATCACACACACACACACACACACACACACACACACACACACGCACACACTGACCTCTGAACGTGGTGTGCAGAGGCGGGAGATGGGCACGGTCAGGATGTCCGAGGCCTTGCAGGTCTTCCGGTACTCACAGGACGGGAACTTCACCGTGGCGATGCCCTCCTGCTCGTTAATGGACATGACCACACCCACGCTGCCCAACACACCTTTACCCAACACCTGGGGAAGGGAGACAGGTGTGAGTGAGGTCAGGTAACCAGGGCCATCTAACCACAGAGTGTCATGAGTTCACCTCACCATCTAACTGCAGTGTGTGATCAGTTCACAAAAATTGCATCACAGTTATTTAGCTGACGCCTTGATGCAACGCCATTTACAGTTACAGATTAGACGAAGCAGGCTCTTCTCAAAGGCTCAACAGTTTATTGTAGCCACACTGGGGCTTGAACCACCAACCTTCTGGGTCCCAGTTAAGCCACGAGACTCCAGGCTGCCCTTTCACATGTCTGTCTAACTGCAGTGTGTAATAAGCTCAGCTGTCCATCTAAACCACAGCTAGGCTTGGCTTCTGCTAAATTCCTGCATAAACCTGTGTGTCATGGGTGAGAACCCCACCCTTGTCAGAGACATAACCAGTATTTTCCAACCAATCACATCAACTCAGTAAACACACTTCATACTATGAGACACAAGGAAGTGGTGGAATAGAGAGGCATGTCAAAATAAAAATCTAATTTGCGGGAAACCTGGGAACCAGACCAACGTGTACGCTGCCAGGTCTCGGGCCTATCTCTCTCACTGAGGATGGTTCCCAGAATGCAGTGGGAGATCCTAAGATCTCTGCCAGGGCGATCGGACTACACTGCAGTAACCCTCTGCAAAGTGGATGGGACAGTTTTTAAAAATATACAGCCAAAAATGAATTCAGGTGAAGTTCGAATTCTCACAGTTTCAATAAAAATGCTACAATAAGCACGTAGTTACAAGTTCTGTACTTAAGAATCTCACAGATTCCAGGAGGCTTGCTTTGGACAGGACTCTTCGAAACCTGCCAAGTAACTGATATGATTGTGGGAGAAAGCCATTAACTTTATTATGGTGATCAAGAGAAACAAATCACAACCGACAGAGATGTTATCGCAAAGTGGTTCTACTGATAACGGACAAATTGCTTATCTGTTCTACGTGTTACGGCCACAAACTCTTTTTACTGAGTGAATTGGGCTTTACTGGCTCTTTTTAAGACGAGAAGCTCATCACAAAGCAGGACTCTGATCTCAAATTTCAACTTCCATCCCCAGCTCCTGTAGGCCAGGGATTTCACACGACCTGGAAGGTATCTGCTGGTTTTTGGGGTGTTTCTGGAGTGAGGTGCTTAATTTAAGTGAGGTGTAAAATTTAATTGATGTGCTTAATTGAAGTTGTTAAATTAAGCACCTTGTTTCCAAGTCATAAACTGTCTGCCAATGAAAATAAATCACAAAAACCTGCAGACGCTGGACTGGACACCTCTGAGGCAGTAGTTACCAACCCCCTACCTGGACCTCAGAGCGCATTCTGAGAAGAGGTACCTGGACCTCAGAGCCCATTCTGCCGGGACATACCTGGACCTCAGAGCCCATTCTGTGGGGACATACCTGGACCTCAGAGCCCATTCTGAGAAGACGTACCTGGACCTCAGAGCCCATTCTGAGAAGACGTACCTGGACCTCAGAGCCCATTTTGAGAAGACGTACCTGGACCTCAGAGCCCATTCTGAGAAGAGGTACCTGGACCTCAGAGCCCATTCTGAGAAGAGGTACCTGGACCTCAGAGCCCATTCTGAGAAGACGTACCTGGACCTCAGAGCCCATTCTGCGGGGACGTACCTGGACCTCAGAGCCGATTTTGATGGTCTCCTTGAAGCCGCCCAGGGCGCAGAGGGCAGCGACGGCCTGCCTGCCGATGGCCTGCAGCTTGGCCAGCTTCCTGCCGCTGCTGCTGCCGTTCTCCAGGATGCTCTCCGCGTAGCGGCCCAGCTGGGGGATGAACATGAGCGCCCGCGACAGCACCTGGGCCAACGCGCCGGCGTTACGTCACTGATACTCACACCAGCATTACATCATCATCATTACATCACTGATACTCACACCAGCATTACATCATCATCATTACATCACTGATACTCACACCAGCATTACATCATCATCATTACATCACTGATACTTGCACCGCTGTAATGTCGCTGATACACTGTTACGACCTCCGTCATAAGCTTTTTGTTTACAGTTGTGCATCTTTGCTGGATGCACGACTGTCTTTGTTTTACGTGCGGTCGCCCCCACCTTCTCTGCGGTGGAGGTCCAGATCTGCGCCGTGTTGGACTCGGGCGCGGTCAGCAGGCCGTGCAGCAGGGCGATGACCTCGGCCGCCATACTGTTCGCCACGTGACCGCTGATGAAGGGCCGTACCGGGTCAGACCTGCGGGAGAGAGCGCAGCGTCTTTACAGAGACCGTCACAAAGACACGTCACAGAGGAACAGAGACATTCACAGAGGAACAGAGACATTCACAAGGAACAGAGACCGTCACAGAGGAACAGAGACCGTCACAGAGGAACAGAGACTGTCACAGAGGAACAGAGACATTCACAAGGAACAGAGACTGTCACAGAGGAACAGAGACCGTCACAGAGGAACAGAGACATTCAGAGAGGACCAGGGACTGTCACAAAGACAACAGAAGGGAAACACCATGCCAGAGCCCAAGAACAGCAAATGCATGAGGTAAAAACTGCCCAGTCGGGGGAAAAACCCTCCAGCAGTGTAAGTCTATGTGGGGGTGGGGGGCTGTGTAAGTGGGCGGGGCCTCTCTCACCGCGCCAGGTCGGAGTTGCGCTCGCGGCACACGGTGGTCTGCGCGGTCTTCTTCTTGTCCCCGGTGGTGGCCCCACCGGCGGTCTCGGGGGCCGCAGCCTCCACAGGGGGCCCCACGCTCACGATCAGGCCCGACTGCGCCCACTTAGTGGCCTTACGCAGGGCGGCCACCGCATCCTCAGTGACCACCTCACAGCTCCCACTCTGAGGGGAGGAGGGGGGGGGGGGGGGGGGGGGAGTGTAATGAAACCTGGAACCATAATTCCTACATTCATATTTTTATATATACAGAATATGAGTATCTGGAAGCCGTGAGGGACAGACCTTGGTCATGTCTCGGTCCATCTTCACCACCTT